>NC_057807.1:540590144-540759106 GCF_018294505.1 Triticum aestivum | reverse complement strand
GGACGGCCGTCGCTCCTCTCGGTGATGATGAAGTGTGGCCGTCACCTTTGGCCCTGCGTTGCCAGGGTGTAGCGGCCGGGCGAGTCGTGGCCCGTGCCCCTCAGTTTCCTCGGGCCGGCAGCAGACGGCGGCTCGACGCCAGAGTGCAGCGATCGCGCGAGTCGTGGCCCCCGCCCCTCGGTGACCTTGGGCCGGCAGCAGACGGTGGCTCGGCCTCCTCGTCAGTTCTACGGTTAGGGGAGGGTAATGACAGGAGGGGAGGAGGAAGGGTGGAGGGGGATGGGATGCTACAGGAGGAGGAGGAGGAGGGCGAGAGGGGAAGGAGGCAGAGGTGGCGGCCGGAGGGGAGGAGGCAGAGATGGCGGCGCGAGGAAGATGGCTGGGAGCCATGGCGGGGAGGAAGAGGAGAGGCGCGAGTGCGGGATGAGAGGAAGAGGATGCGGGAGGAGCGGCGGCTAGGGTTAAAACGGGCGTGCTGCTTTTTATATGCCTGCCTGTGAAAAGACGAGAATGCCCTCGGCGGCCACTCGATTTTACAGGCGGTGGCACGAAAATGACCACAGTAGCTGTGTTTCTATCGATCCAACGGCCAGTACCGCTCCATCCCAAAATCCGACGGCCAATATTGCTCCATCTCGAGATCCGATGGCCATTACGTGTCAGGGAGATCGATCGAACGGTCCAGAATCCAAAAAAACGTGGGAGCTTCATTTTGTTTCAGACTCTAATAACAAGGGGATGCATGTTTGCAATTACAACGCAGCCAAACCGACTTTCCCTCGGCCCGCCTCGGATATATGAGTAGCCCTTGACCCGACCGGCTCGTCTCCTCGCCCAACCAACCGAGGGCAGCAAATCCCACACATCGATCGATCGAGCAATGGATCCCAGTCCCCACCGGCGGAATCGAATGGATTGCATGACCGACTACAAGATCTACGACGCCTTGGATCTGCAGGCATGCCTAGCTTCCTTCTGCTGCCCACTCCCCGATGACCTGCGGAACTTGCCCTCTCTTTATCCCAAGGCCGACGGCCTCTCCGACGAGCAACTCAAGGTCACCGTCTCCCTTCCTTGATCCCTCTCTATTCTACCTATTTCTACTATGAAGCTGAATTATTATTTTTGGATCCCCCCAACCTGATTCCGAGATCTGAATATCTGAAACTTGGGCGTCAGGATTAACTGACGGCTTTGATTAGATGGGGCTATATGCCTATATTTTTCGGGAAGGGGGGAATTATTTTGTTAATCGGGTTCCTTGATGTCAATCAATCGGTTGTATAATCAACACAATTATTTTCTACATGTTTATCTTTTAAATATTTGGTGTTGTAAATCTTGGCAAATCTGGGCATAGTTTTTTAAATAATAATTTTGAACGTGGGGAGTACAGAATCTAACTTAATGTTGGTTTGTCAGCAGCCGGAATATGACGCCATGCTATCTGACGGCGGTCCCTCGCGCTTGGAGGTTGTCTACTACCCGCCAGGCCACCCAGAACGCCGGTTCCTGGAAAAAATGAGAAAACGCCTAGATGATGATGACGAGTATGACAGACGCGTGGCAAAAATGAGAAAATACCAACATGAGGACCAGCCTGACCAGCATGACGGAGCCGCAACCAAGGTGGTGCTGCTGACTCAGATGCTCTCATCCGACGACCACATCGAGGACGAGGACTTCTACCATGACTTCCTGCAGGATGTCACGAATTCCGCGCGCAAATACGGCAACCTGGTGAGGGTTGTCATCCCACGGCCCAGCTCTGGCGGCGCTCCGGAGGTTGTTGGAGTCGGAAGGGTGTTCCTTGAGTACTCGCTCCTTGAAGGCTCGGCCAGTTGCAGGAGGAACATGCATCGCGGTTGCTGGGGTGATAAGCGGATTGTTGCAGTGTTCTATCCCGAGGACAAGTTTGCTGCTGGAGACTACGGCTACGATGGTGGAGACTACCCTTAAGATCGAGGAGGATGAATTGTTCTGCTAGCTCTCATTTGGTACAAGTAGTAGACTGGTCTCTTATACGTCACTGTATTATGTAACGCATGCAATCATTTTGGAAGCACCTTGTATGAAACAGGGTTGTTGCAAGTTCCATGTGTTATGTTAATATATGTAATAATCGGTCACAAGTTTAATGTGTAATAATCGGGCACAGCAGACCTCCCTTCGTGCCACAGCTTCAAGCTGAATAGTTTGAGCTTTTGCCAGTCCATTGCTGCTAAATACTTGTGTTGGTAGTCTTACAAAGTCAAGGGGAATACTTTGGTTAAACCTGAGAAAACATGTGAAAACAAATTAACATATATGCATCTACTCCCTCTGTTCGGAATTACTTGTCGCAGAAATGGATGTATCTATATGTATTTTAATTCTAGATACATCCATTTCCGAGACAAGTAATTCCGAACGGAGGGAGTAGTTGGCTTTTTTTAGTGTTCATCACCTTGCTTCTAAAAGTATTTCCCCATTATGGCAGACTGGTATTCCAACAACGGTCTATAAGACCATAATAAATCATCTTTTGATTGCACGCTGTAAACTACTTCCTTCCTAAATCATTACGGAGGGAGTATGTATTAGAGTACTTCATAAGATGCAAGCTCTTTTATGGGAGCACAGAAATTTAGAGGTCATGTTTCTATCCCCGGGTTACGCTTTAGCAAAAAGTTATGTAGCAGAAGTTGGGAGAGCCTAGCGATCATTGAGCACACCATCTTTCCTCAGACAAACCCATCTTCAGAAAGGAAGTATTCTTTTTTTGCGGGCAATTCAGAGAGCTTTATTCATATGAAAGCATTCCTAGGACAATCAGCCATCAGGCTGGTCACTAGGAAGCTAGGAGTTACATCAAGCCAACAGTCGGTCACATTCAAAGTACAAGCATGCTTAGCACAGAGATGTGCTGGTAAGTTTGCTGACATGTTAATATGCTGAATAACAAAAGAAGTAAATTGATTACTAAGCTCTCCTATTCTAACAGAATCGGGGCCACAATTGAGCGAGAATTGAGGCGAGTGTTCCAGAGTGTCACTAACTCCATGCAGTCAGCTTCCATTATCACATGCGAGAATCCTCGAAGGGTGGCGAATAAAACTCCATATCGCAGAGAGAAAGCTTCCATGATTAAGGGGTCAGAGATCCCCATATACGGCTTGCACCATGAGCCTAGCAGAGCCGAAGAAGATCGTGCGACGCCACCTGCACCGCCCCGCCCCTCGGCAGCGCGTCATCCATTGTGATTTTCACAGTGCCATCATCAGGTGGACGCCAGCCATACCCAGGCAAAATTGAGGCTGCCTTTCGCGGAAGTTGAAGGAGGGCAATAGCCTCCTTGATAGCTCTGATCGTCGATGTTGGATCCCTCCCTTCTTCGTTGTGTTTGATTCGGTTGCGGGAGTGCCAAATTGACCACATGACAGTGGTGATCTTGGCTCGATCATCATCAGAGAAACGGGGATCACATGTGATATCGCGAGCCCATGAATCCGGGTGGAGACGAGGGAGGCGAATACCAAACCATGCACATGCCTCGTCCCAGAAGCGTTGTGCATGGGAACAATAAATGAGAGCATGCTCCAGATCCTCCCTCGTTGCTAAGCAAACCTTGCACTGATTAATTGGTGCAATATGACGATAGTTGAGAGTAACTTCATCCGTAAGAATCCCACGAAGAACTCTCCACCAGAAAACTCCCACTTTCGGTATGACATTCAATTTCCATAAGGCCTTCCACAACTGTTGATCATCTCCTGAGGTTCCGGTAGCCGTCCCTTCCTCTAGAGCCAATCGCTCTTTCCGAGTCATTAGAGCACGGTACGCCGTCTTCACAGTGTAGTTGCCTGATTTCTCGAATGCCCAAGCAAAAGAATCCTCACCTCCCCCTTGCCTAATAGGAATGTTTAGAATGGCTTCGGCATCTGGGGCAATGAAAGTCTACCTAACCATATCCTGCCGCCAAGACCAGTTGGTCTTGTCAATGAGCTCAGCCACCATTTCAATGGTGGTATTCGGCGGTTTGAAGATTGGTGTCATTGAAATTGTACCAGAAATCCATTTGTCAGTCCAAACTACTATCGTGCTACCATTCCCAACACGAGAAATCAAACCAGCCCCTAGGGCCTCTCTTCCTGCTATAATAGCCTTCCAACTGGCCGAGGCCGACTTTGGTGCCGAGGCATGCATAACGTCACTGTTAGGGAAATAACGGCCCTTGAGAACTCTTGCACACAGCAAGGTAGGGTTTGTCATTAATCGCCAATCCCGTTTCGGTGTCAAAACCGGCAGATCTCGGGTAGGGGGTCCCAAGCTGTGCGTCATGGATCGATGGGTAACAGGAGACAGGGGACACGATGTTTACCCAGGTTCGGGCCCTCTTAATGGAGGTAATACCCTGCTACATCTTGAGCTTGCATTGGTTTTTCTTGAAGAGGAAAGGGTGATGCAGCAATAGTAGCGTAAGTATTTCCCTCAGTTTTTGAGAACCAAGGTATCAATCTAGTAGGAGGCTCCTCAAAAGTCCCACGCACCTACACAAACAAACAAAGAACTCGCAACCAACGCAATAAAGGGGTTGTCAATCCCTTCACGGCCACTTGCGAAAGTGAGATCTAATAGAGATAGTATGATAAGATAAATATATTTTTTGTATTTTATAATATAGATGCAAAAAGTAAAGATGCAAATAAAAGTAGATTGGAAGCAAATATGATAAGAGATAGACCCGGGGGCCATAGGTTTCACTAGAGGCTTCTCCCAAAATAGCATAAGTATTACGATGGGTGCACAAATCACTGTCGAGCAATTGATAGAAAAGCGAATAGTTATGAGATTATCTAGGCATGATCATGTATATAAGCATCACGTCCGTAACAAGTAGATCGACTCCTGCCTGCATCTACTACTATTACTCCACACATCGACCGACTCTTGCCTGCATCTAGAGTATTAAGTTCACAAAGAACAGAGTAATGCATTAAGCAAGATGACATGATGTAGAGGGATAAACTCATGCAGTATGATATAAACCCCATCTTTTTATTCTTGATGGCAACAATACAATACGTGCCTTGCAACCCTTTCTATCACTGGGTAAGGACACCGCAAAATTGAACCCAAAGCTAAGCACTTCTCCCATGGCAAGAAAGATCAATCTAGTAGGCCAAACCAAACTGATAATTCGAAGTGACTTGCAAAGATAACTCAATCATACATAAAAGAATTCAGAGGAGATTCAAATATTTCTCATAGATAAACTTGATCATAAACCCACAATTCATCGGATCTTTACAAACACACCGCAAAAAGAGTTTACATCGAATAGATCTCCACAAGAAGGGGGAGAACATTGTATTGAGATCCAAAAAGAGAGAAGAAGCCATCTAGCTAATAACTATGGACCCGAAGGTCTGTGGTAAACTACTCACAACTCATCGGAAGGGCTATGGTGTTGATGTAGAAGCCCTCCGTGGTCGATTCCCCCCCCCCCCCGGCAGAGTGCCGACGAAGGCTCCAAGATGGGATCTCGCGGATACAGAAGGTTACAGCGGTGGAAATTGTGTTTCGGGTGCTCCCTGGATGTTTTCGGGGTACGTAGGCTTATATAGGAGGAAGAAGTACGTCGGTGGCCGCCCGAGGGGCCCACGAGACAGGGGGCGCGCCCTATAGGGGGGATGCGCCCTACCCTCTCGTGGCCGCCTCGGTTGCTTCTTGACTTGCACTCCAAGTCCTCTGGATCACGTTCGTTCCAAAAATCACGCTCCCGAAGGTTTCATTCCGTTTGGACTCCGTTTGATATTCCTTTTCTTCGAAATACTGAAATAGGCAAAAAAACAGCAATACGGGTTGGGCCTCCGGTTAGTAGGTTAGTCCCAAAAATGATAATAATGTGCAAAATAAAGCCCATAAACATCTAAAAGGGGTAATATAATAGCATGGAACAATCAAGAATTATAGATACGTTGGAGACGTATCAACCATCCCCAAGCTTAATTCCTACTCGTCCTCGAGTAGGTAAATGATTAAATCAGAATTTTTGATGTGGAATGCTATCTAGCATAATTCTCAATGTAATTTTCTTTATTGTGGCATGAATGTTCAGATCCAAATTATTCAAGATAAAAGCTTATAAAACATAAAAATAATAATGCTTCAAAGCATACTAACAAATAATCAAGTCCTATCAAAATTGCATAGCCAAAGAAAGCTTATCCCTACAAAATCATATAGTTAGGCCATGCTTCATTTTCATTACACAAAATACTCCCATCATGCACAACCCCGATGGCGAGACGAGCAATTGTTTCATACTTTTTAACGTGCTTCAGCTTTTTTAACTCTTACGCAATACATGAGCGTAAGCCATGGACATAGCACTTAGGTGGTAAAAGATGGTGGTTGTGAGGACAAAAGGAGGGAGAAGATAGTCTCACATCAACTAGGCGTATCAACGGGCTATGGAGATGCCCATCAATAGATATCGATGTGAGTGAGTAGGGATTGCCATGCAACGGATGCACTAGAGCTATAAATATATGAAAGCTCAACAAAAAGAACTAAGTGGGTGTGCATCCAACTCGCTTGCTCATGAAGACCTAGGGCATTTTAAGAAAGCCCATCATTGGAATATACAAGCCAAGTTCTATAATGAAAAATTCCCACTAGTATATGAAAGTGACAACATAGGAGACTCTCTATCATGAAGATCATGGTGCTACTTTGAAGCACAAGTGTGGAAAAAGAGATAGTAGCATTGTCTCTTCTCTCTTTTTCTGTCATTTTATTTTGTTTTCTTTTTTTCCTTTTTTTCTCTTTTTTTCTTCTTTTTTTTCTTTGGCCTTTTTTTGGCCTTTCTCCCTTTTTTTTCTTTTTGTAAAGTAAGAAGTCTCATCCCGACTTGTGGGAGAGTCATAGTCTTCATCATCCTTTCCTCACTGAGACAATGCTCTAATAATGAAGATCATCACACTTTTATGGATTTACAACTCAAGAATTACAACTCAAAGCTAGAACAAGATATGACTCTATATGAATGCCTCCGGCGGGGTACCGGGATATGCAATGAATCAAGAGCGACATGTATGAAAATTATGAAGGTGGCCTTGCCACAAATACGATGTCAACTACATGATCATGAAAAGAGCAATATGACAATGATGAAACGTGTCATAATAAACGGAACGGTGGAAAGTTGCATGGAAATATATATCGGAATGACTATGGAAATGCCATATAGGTATGTATGGTGGCTGTTTTGAGGAAGGTAAATAATGGGTTCAATATCGGTGAAAGTTGCGCGGTAATAAGAGAGGCTAGCAAAGTGGAAGGATGAGTGTGCGTATATCCATGGACTCACATTAGTCATAAAGAACTCATATACTTATTGCAAAAGTCTACTTAGCCCTCGAAGTAAAGTACTACTACGCATGCCCCAAGAGGTATAGATTGGTAGGAAAAGACCATCGCTCGTCCCCGACTGCCACTCAGACAATCAAAAAGAGCACCTCATGCAACAAATTTGTCACACAACTTTTACCATACGTGCATGCTACGGGACTTACTAACTTCAACAAAAGTATTTCTCAATTTCATAATTATCCACTAGCATGACCCTAACATTACTACCTTTATATCTCAAAACAATTATCAAGCAACAAATTGATCATAGCATCCAATTCACTTCCTATGATAGTTTTTATTATACTCAACTTGGATGCTCATCATCCTAGGACCAAATTTGTAACCATAGCAAATACCATGCTGTTCTAAAAGACTCTCAAAATAATATAAGTGAAACATGAGAGACTAGCAATTTATTAAAAATTAATCCACTGCCATGCTCTAAAAGATATAAGTGAAGCACTAGAGCAAAGACTATCAATCTCAAAAGATATAAGTGAAGCACATAGAGTATTCTAGCAAATTCTAATCAAATAGGCTTCTCCCAAAAGGTGTGTACAGCAAGGATGATTGTGGTAAACTAAAAAGCAAATACTAATACAATACACGACGCTCCAAGCAAAACACATATCATGTGGCGAATAAAAATATAGCTCCAAGTAAAGTTACCAATGAACGAAGACGAAAGAGGGGATGCCTTCCCAGGGCATCCCCAAGCTTAGGCTTTTGGCTATCCTTGAATATCTTGGGGTGCCATGGGCATACCCAAGCTTAGGCTCCGCCACTCCTTATTTCATAGTCCATAAAAGCTTTACCCAAAACTTGAAAACATCACAACACTAAACTCAACAGGAAATCTTATAATCTTCGTTAGTGAAAGAAAACAAAACCACCACATAAGGTACTGTAATGAACTCATTCTTTATTTATTTTGGTGTTAAACCTACTGTATTCCAATATTTCTATGGTTCATACCCTTACATACTAGCCATAGATGCATCAAAATAAGCAAACGACACACGAAAAACAGAATCTATCAAAAACAGAACAGTCTGTAGCAATCTGTAACTAACGCAAACTTCTGGAACTCTAAAAATCCTACAAAAATAGGACTTACTGGAAAATTTGTTTATTGACCAGCAGCAAAAAGAATCAATGCAAAAGCACGTTTCTGTGATTTATTGAATTTTTTCTCGCGAGTGCAAAGTTTCTGTTTTTCAGCAGAATCAAATCAACTATCATCATAGGTTATCCTATAGGTTCTACTTGGCACAAACACTAATTAAAAGGTAAAAACACATCTAAACATAAAGTATATGCAAAATTTATTACTAAACAGGAACAAAAACAAGAAACATAAAGAAAATTGGGTTGCCTCCCAACTAGCGCTACCGTTTAACGCCCCTAGCTAGGCATAAAAGCAAAGATAGATCTAAGTAGTGCCATAATAATAAGATAGATCTTGAAAACTCATCTCATATTCTCTACGTTCAGCAGCAAGTTTCCTTTGAGGCAAGAAAAAGTAATCAAAAGGGCTAAATTTGGCGGGACAAAAGTCCCCAAGATCAATCATAGGAGGAACAGGCTCCTCCTTTGGCCCTTCATAATGCACAACTAATTCATCACTATAAGCATTCTTTTGGCAAAATTTTGTGAGCCTATACTCAAGAGAGTATCCAAGCTCATTATTTCAAAGATCAAAATCATTATTAAGTTTGGAAATTCTATCAACAAGGACATTGGTAGGAACCTTTTTTCTAAGGTTTTCATTGAAAGCAACATAGTCCGAAGATTGAAAGCGCCTAAATTCCTCTTGATCATAGAGGATCGCCTCTATGGGAGGACGATCGGCGTCCACCCTATAGTGCGCAAAGATTTCTTTGGCCTCTCTTATGATAAATCTAAACTCATGAGCCAAAAAGCCAGTAACAGCGCGCTTAACAGAAGAATGCTCAATATTAGAAAATTAGAGGAAAATTCTTTGTATGCAAGGATGCATATGCATAAATTATCTTTCAAGTTCAACTACAAGCATAGCATTGGCATCCGCAAGACTACTAGTTCTGTGAAGAATAGAACCACTCATGGAAGGTAAAGCACGGGCACAAGTAAAGAAATCTTGAATAACACTTTTTCCAATAATGTTACCACTACCGATTCGAAACTTTTTAGTATGCAAGATAGGGGGTTCTTCGGCCGGAGCCTCAGAATTTTCCATGTCATCGTTATTGTTCATATTAACGATAATCTCCCCAATTTCAGACATAACGGCAAAAAAAGCGAGGAAGAAGGAAGCAAGCGAAAGAGAGGAGAAGATTGGGAAAGAGAGGGCGAATAAAACGGCAAGGGTGAAGTGGGGGAGAGGAAAACAAGAGGCAAATGGCAAATAATGTAAATGCGAGGGAGATGGGTTTGTGATGGTACTTGGTATGTCTTGACTTGAGCGAAGACCTCCCCAGCAACAGCGCCAGAAATCCTTCTTGCTATGTCTTGAGCTTGCGTTGGTTTTCCTTGAAGAGGAAAGGGTGATGCAGCAATAGTAGCGTAAGTATTTCCCTCATTTTTTGAGAACCAAGGTATCAATCCAGTAGGAGGCTCCTCAAAAGTCCCACGCACCTACACAAACAAATAAAGAACTCGCAACCAACTCAATAAAGGGGTTGTCAATCCCTTCACGGGCACTTGCGAAAATGAGATCTAATAGAGATAGTATGATAAGATAAATATATTTTTGGTATTTTATAATATAGATGCAAAAAGTAAAGATGCAAATAAAAGTAGATTGGAAGCAAATATGATAAGAGATAGACCCGGGGGCCATAGGTTTCACTAGAGGCTTCTCTCAAAATAGCATAAGTATTATGGTGGGTGAACAAATTACTGTCAAGCAATTGATAGAAAAGCGAATAGTTATGAGATTATCTAGGCATGATCATGTATATAGGCATAACGTCCGTAACAAGTAGATCGACTCCTGCCTGCATCTACTACTATTACTCCACACATCGATCGACTCTTGCATGCATCTAGAGTATTAAGTTCACAAAGAATAGAGTAACGCATTAAGCAAGATGACATGATGTAGAGGGATAAACTCATGCAATATGATATAAACCCCATCTTTTTATCCTCGATGGCAACAATACAATACGTGCCTTGCAACCCTTTATGTCACTGGTTAAGGACACCGCAAGATTGAACCCAAAGCTAAGCACTTCTCCCATGGCAAGAAAGATCAATCTAGCAGGCCAAACCAAACTGATAATTCGAAGACACTTGCAAAGATAACTCAATCATACATAAAAGAATTCAGAGGAGATTCAAATATTTCTCATAGATAAACTTGATCATAAACCCACAATTCATCAGATCTCGACAAACACACTGCAAAAAGAGTTTACATCGAATAGATCTCCACAAGAGAGGGGGAGAACATTGTATTGAGATCCAAAAAGAGAGAAGAAGCCATCTAGCTAATAACTATGGACCCGAAGGTCTGTGGTAAACTACTCACAACTCATCGGAAGGGCTATGGTGTTGATGTAGAAGCCCTCCGTGGTCGATTCCCCCTCCAGCAGAGCGCTGGCGAAGGCTCCAAGATGTGACCTCGCGAATACAGAAGGTTACGGCGGTGGAAATTGTGTTTCGGGTGCTCCCTGGATGTTTTTGGGGTACGTAGGCTTATATAGGAGGAAGAAGTACGTCGGTGGCCGCCCGAGGGGCCCACGAGACAGGGGGGTGCGCCCTACCCTCTCGTGGCCACCTCGACTGCTTCTTGACTTGCACTCCAAGTCCTCTGGATCACGTTCGTTTCAAAAATCACGCCCCCGAAGGTTTCATTCTGTTTGGACTCCATTTGATATTCCTTTTCTTCGAAACACTGAAATAGGCAAAAAAAACAGCAATACGGGCCGGGCCTCCGGTTAGTAGGTTAGTCCCAAAAATGATAATAATGTGTAAAATAAAGCCCATAAACATCTAAAAGGGGTAATATAATAGCATGGAACAATCAAAAATTCTAGATACGTTGGAGACGTATCATACCCTACTTCCTACTTGATTGATCTTGATGAATATAGAGATTACAAGAGTTGATCTACCTCGAGATCATATGTTATGGTCTAAACCCTAGAGGTATGATGAGTAATGTCGTGTTGATCTAGCGTATATCTATCAACTAGCCTAGCCTCGGTTTATATAATGCACCAGAGGCCTAGGATAACAAGAGTCCTAGTCGAATACGCTGGTGGGGAGGAGTCCTTGTCTTGATCACCATGTCTTATGGAATCTTCCTTGTGTATACATCGGTTGTCCGAACTGGCCCATGAGTATACGGCCATGGGGGTCCTCGGTCCAATCTAACTGATCGGGAGACGACGTGGTGAGTACCCCCTAGTCCAGGACACCGTCAGTAGCCCCCTGAACCAGTCTTCAAGTTGGGGACGCTCCTCGATTCTTCCGAACTGTTCTTCATCTTCGCTCATCGGTCTTGAAAACTGGTTCAACAAATCATCTCATCTTCGATCTTGAGGATCGCCGAAGTGAATCCGGAGACTTTACACGTCGGGTATCCAAGGAGCCCCTTTAAGTTATCAACCTTTATCAATGCCTTGTTATTTTTTACGCCACACCTCGGGTTTGAAGTTGTTCTCGTGCGGCGGTGTCCTCTTGCATCCAAGCTCCAACGCCGGACTGCATTCGAGATATCTTTTGTAGCCGAGCACCAATGTCGGACTATATCCGAGGTGTCATAGATCACCTTGGCTTGAAGAAGTTTGAAGGAGGTTATCTGAGTTTAACGCTGAAAAGTTCTCTATGGAACGAGCCATTCGAATCCGAGCTTTATGCCGGACCACTTCCGAGCTCCAATGATGGTCAGCATCCGAGGTGTCGTAAACTACCTCGGTCTTTTAAAAGATTGAACTAATTTAGCTGAGCTTAATGCCAGAAATGCCCTCTATGGAGCCAGCCACTGGCGCCCGAGCTTTATGCCGGACTGCTTCCGGGGTGGTGCACCACCCCAACCGCGGGCTGATTTTTTGTGAATATTTTTTACTGGTGCAATTTATTCTCTGTCGAGATATATAGCAAGTATATGTATATCCAGTAGCCCTCAAGGTGTGTGTCAGTCTAAAACCCGAGATGCACCCGAAGGAAAACATGAAACCGCTGTTCCTAGTAGCCCCTGAGACTCAGGTCGATGCGCGAAATCGGCCTGAGGATCAACTCTTAGCTTGGCAGCATACATAGGAATAGAAACGCAGTGTAATATATCTTACATCCTTAAGAAGTTGCTCCCCACTACAAGATATTCTCTTAACATGCAAATGGTCCAACTCAGCATGCCATGTCATCATATACCAACCAATCACAAGTTCACAACTATCTCCCTCCCTGACCAGCGCCTCTTCCCCACAGGTCAGCCACATTAACAATTCTTTTAGTTTTTATCACGGAAAAAGAACCTACTTCGAATGTCATGAACCCAACATTACGGGGTGTTGAATTTTTGGATAAATCTTTTGGTACAGCGGTGGACTTGATGGTATGCAATGATTCCATCTTGGGAAAACGTCAGGTTGCGGGATTGTTTGGTTATGGGCAGGATGCGCAACTTGACAAAGCTATGGTGCCGTTCGTTGATGTTCCAATAGGAGGTAGTCTGAAGAAAGGGAAAACTGAAGATCAACAACAAGAGGAGGAAGTAACCAGCAAAGGAAGTGTGGTGGACTTGGAGGCAGCTGGCCTAGGGGCCGCCAGTGATCTGACGGGGCCTTTGGCGCCCCGTCAGAAGCAATGAATTGCTTAAGTTGGAACTGTCGAGGGGCGGGGAACCTTCGCACAGTTCGTGATCTTGTAGCGCTTGTGGGTGCTCATTCCCCGAAAGTGGTCTTTCTGTGTGAAACTAGACAACCAAAAGAAAAGATGTATCGTCTTCGTAATCGATTAGGCTTAGCTGGTTTTGAAGGAGTTAGTAGTGATGGTCGTAGTGGTGGTCTAGCTTTATTTTGGCATGAGTCTGTATCCCTGGTTGTTCAAGAGGCTAATAATAGATGGATTGATGCTTATGTCCGTTTGTCACCTGATGATCCTTTGTGGCGTGCCACGAGTGGAAAATAGACATTTTATGTGGGACTCTTTGAGGAGGTTGTCAAGACACAGTACACTTCCATGGATGTTAGTTGGCGACTTTAATGAAGCTATGTGGGATTATGAACACATGTCAGAAACACCAAGGGCACCGGGTGAGATGTTGAGTTTCAGAGATGCTTTGGAAACATGTGGGCTGATTGATATGGGCTTCACGGGTTATCCCTTTACCTATGATAATAGGCGGGGTGGTAGAGCCAATGTTCAGGTGAGATTGGACAGAGCAGTGGCCACTAATACTTGGAGGGATATGTTTGCTGATGCTGTTGTACGTCACCTGGTCTCACCGGCGTCAGACCATTGTCCAGTGTTGGTCTCATGTATTTTGGATACGGCCCCTCGGCCGGGCCGATGTCGCCGTTATGAATTGATGTGGGAAAGAGATCATGCTCTTAATGAGGTAGTGGCGGAAGCATGGGGTGTAGCAGGAATTAAAAGAAACTTACGTGATGTTCAAAAGGCTCTCGGCCAGGTGATGGGTAAGTTGCATACTTGGAGTAATAAAAAATTTGGGAATGTTACAAGACAACTTGAGAAGTCTAGATCAAGGTTGGAGGAACTGATGCTTATGAATGCGGATAGGGCAGATATTAGGAAGCACATGGACGAAATGAATGAACTTTTATTGAGGGAGGAGATGTTGTGGTTACAGCGCTCGCGCATTGCTTGGCTCAAGGAGGGGGACAGGAACACAAAGTTTTTTCACAGAAAAGCGGTGTGGCGAGCCAGAAAGAATGCAGTACGAGGACTATTGGATGCTAATGATGTTTGGCAAACTAATAAGAACGTGATGTTGGATATGGCCCGTAACCATTTTATGCAATTATTTACAGCTGATCCGAACGTCAACCCAGAAGAGGTAGTGAATCTATTCCAAGCTAAAATAACGGATGGTATGAATACTACTCTTTGTGCTCCTTTCACAGATAAGGAAATAGGCGATGCGTTGTTCCAGATTGGGCCACTAAAAGCCCCCGGTCCAGACGGATTTCCAGCTCGATTTTTTCAACGGAATTGGGCTTTAATGAAAGAGGATGTAATGGTGGCTGTCAGGTTGTTCTTTGAGACTGGACACATGCCGGATGAGGTAAACTCAATTACTATTGTGCTTATTCCTAAGGTTGCGAATCCAAAGAAGCTAAATGAGTTCAGACCAATCAGTCTATGTAACGTAGTTTACAAGGTCATCTCCAAGTGTTTGGTAAATCGTTTGAGACCTCTCCTTGATGTTATTGTTGCTCCTGAGCAGAGCGCCTTCGTCCCTGGTAGACTTATTACAGATAATGCTTTCATAGCTTTTGAGTGTATGCATACAATCAAACAGGAAAGGAATCAGGAGAATAGTTTTTGTGCTTACAAGCTGGACCTATCAAAGGCATATGACAGGGTAGACTGGAATTTCCTGGAGCGAATGATGCAACAGTTGGGTTTTCATCACCGGTGGATACAGTGGATTATGGCGTGTGTAACCTCGATGAGATATAGTGTTAAACTAAATGGAGCCCTCTCAGATTCGTTCGCACCGTCGCGTGGACTTCGGCAGGGTGACCCTCTATCCCCGTTTTTGTTTTGTTCGTAGCTGATGGAGTTGATGCTATTTTGAAACAGAAGGTTAGACAAGGAAGGATTTCTCCTATTCATGTGTGTCCAAGGGCACCAGGTATCTCACACCTCCTATTCGCAGACGACACGTTAATGTTCTTCCGTGCTACTCAGGAAGAAGCTACCCAGGTGGGAGATGCACTAGCTATTTATGAGCGCACCACAGGACAATTAATTAACCCGGCAAAATGTTCTATTTTATTTGGCACATGTTGTGGTGACAACGACAATCAGGAGGTTGTGCATACCTTGCAGGTTCAGACGGTGGGATTTGACGATAAGTATCTCGGTCTCCCCACACCATCTGGTAGAATGTCGAAGGGCAAGTTTCAAAATCTACAAGAGCAACTTACTAAGCGTATCTTACAGTGGGGAGAAGCGGCGTCACAAGGGGGCAAAGAAATTCTCATTAAGGCGGTTGCGCAGTCCCTACCTACATATATCATGGGGGTTTTCCGTTTGCCCCGGAGTGTTTGTGATGACCTTACTCGCATGGTACGCAATTTTTGGTGGGGGCCAAGGAGGGGAAGAGGAAGACACATTGGTGTGCATGGGATACATTGATTAAACCGAAAGTGCAAGGCGGCATGGGGTTCCGTGATTTCAGACTCTTCAATCAGGCACTTCTGGCTAGACAGGCTTGGCGTCTTATTGCTTATCCTGACAGTTTATGTGCGCAGGTGCTGAAAGCAAGATATTACCCGGCGGGATGTCTGGAAGATACGGTCTTTTCGGGCAACTCATCCCAGACGTGGCAGTCTATTGTCCATGGTCTTGAGCTTCTCAAGAAAGGTTTAATTTGGCGCATTGGTGATGGTGCTTGTGTACGTATTTGGCGTGACCAGTGGATACCACATCCACTTGCGAGGTTGCCAATATCACCCCAGGGGCGCTGCCGCCTTCGGCGTGTTAGCGAGCTCCTGGACGACCGAGGAAATTGGAACGTGCAACTACTTAATCAACATTTCATGTCGGTAGATGTCATGGAAATTATGAAGATCAAGGTGGTGCCACGGTTGGACAAAGATATTATCGCTTGGGCGCCTGAGCGTTCTGGATCATTCACAGTTCGGAGTGCTTATCGTCTATCATATGACGAGATTCACCGTCAGACTACAGTCGCATCGAGTAGGGCACCGGACGGGCGACGTGCCATCTGGGCACTTATATGGAGGTGCCCTGTTCCACCAAAGGTGCGTATCTTTGCATGGCGTTTGGTCACAAATTCACTGGTTACTTGGGTGAATAAAAAATCACGAAAACTTGAGGTGTCTAACCTTTGTCCGCTGTGTGCGATGGAACCGGAGGACACATTCCACACATTCTGTAGATGCCCATTGGCTGTTGCTTTGTGGAACGCCATGCGGGAAAATGGCTATTGCCGGACTTAGCTTCAGTGAGGAATACAGGCCCTGAGTGGCTTTTTGATCTTCTGTACAAGCTAAATGAAGATGATCGCATGCATGTGTTGATGGTGCTGTGGAGGAGTTGGTATGTACGTAATGAAATAGTACATCATAAGCTACAGCCTCCAATTGAAGCTTCCTGCAGATTTCTAATTAGCTATGCTGAATCTCTTCGATGCATCAATCATTTTCCAACCACTGACATCATCAAAGGGAAGATGGTGCCGCCGCCAATTGGGTATAGTTCTACAATGATAAATACAGCAATGCAACATGCAGCCACAGTCCAGTGGTCTGCCCCGCCGGCCGGTCGCGTGAAGCTCAATGTTGACGGGTCGTTCGTTCATACCGATGGTGGATTAGCAGGAGCTGGTATGATCTTACGTGATAATGACGACAACATTATCTTCTCTGCTTGTCGTTCTATCTTGCATTGTTCCAGACCGCTCCAGGCTGAGCTGTTGGCATGTCAGGAGGGATTAAGCCTTGCTCTACAATGGTCTACTCGCCCGATAGACATCGAGATGGACTGCATGGATGCGATCAAGATGATCAAGTCGCCTACCCTTGAAAGATCGCCACATAGAATGATAGTTCAGGATATTAAGAGGCTCTTTGGTGAAAGGGATATCTCTATTGCTCATGTAAGTAGGAATCAGAACGTTGTTAGCCACACACTTGCTGTTTTCGGACGATCGGAGGGCCGAACTACAGTTTGGTTGCACTCTGGACCTGCAGACGTTCCTCTGCTATGTAGGAACGAATATTCCAACAGTTGAGCAATGAAATCCTTTTAACCCCGCAAAAAAAAAATTCTTTTAGTTTTTATCGTAACAAATCATGCGGTTCAATTTCTTCGTAACACACATCTGTTCCTCTTGCTTTTCTGTAACTGACGAGAGAAATAAGAGGAGCGACGCATGGTATTATCTCCCATGACCCATCTGATAAACCAAAAGATGGATCGCTTCTTCACTGGGCCGTTCGTGTCGCCATGCCGGCCACAACCTCTTCGTGCGTCCGCACAGGGTCGCCTATCTCCCCCGGCCGGCCGGCCGCACAGCCGCCAACAACGCACATCCGAATCGATGCTCCTCCGCCATTGCCGCAACCTTGCCGCGACCTCAGGCCACCGAACGCCTCCGACCACCATGCAGAGGCATGATGTGCTGCACACACTACGTAATCAAGATGGCATATATTAGTTCTAATCTATATATTCAGCATCCAGAGGCATCTCCTTCCATTACAGTTGTTGTATTGAATCGCCTTGTGCACTTCCATCACTTGATTTAGCAGCCGGCCGGATGCCACCTGTTACTTCATCTACCCCACGGAGGTAAGAACTGATTTGTCATCTAGCGTTTGAGCTGTCAAACAGTCACTAAATTCTGCCATATACTTGCCCCTTTGATTTCTTTTCAATCTTCTGATAACTAGCAATTCTACCCCATAGATTTTAATTCTTCATCTGAGATTACAAATATGACTGTATGATGAGATACCCTATTCTAGATTTCTATACTATAATCCGAATATTCAGGAATAACATGATTCGTTCGTTCTTCCTTGCAGGTATACAGTGGAATATTTTAAAAAATTAGTATAATCACACAACACTGACGACCAACAACTTTGATCCTGAATCAGTATCTCGCATTGGAATGATTGACGAAAAATATCTTTATTCTTGAATCTGACTAATCTTTATGACTGCAAATTTCAGTCACTTTGAGGTTTTCTGCTTTGACTTCTCATGCATGAATTTAATTTTCATATACATTGTCCATGTATAATCTATTTGGCTATATTTTCATTAGCATATAGTCAAAGGCTCACCGTTGGGAGATGGCATGATATGTGAGTGGCTTAAATATGAATGTCATAATACTGAATTATATATAGCGCACTTCGGACAAGTTAAGAATATATGTTCGGAATTCATATAACAATGATTCAACATCTAATTTCTTTAAAACTATAATAAGGTATCAGTTGCATCCAAATGAAAAGGGAATTGAAGACTTGCATGATTGTTCAAGTTCTAAACAGAATATGAACTTCAAATTCGTGTGAACAGAAAAGGGTTGGTAGCTGCAAAAAAAGTCAAACAGAAAAGTGAAGTTAATGATTACATAACTTTGAAATAGATGCCTAGAATTACTTTATTATATCTATGCTACAAACTGAAGTAACTTGGTTTATTCATGTATGCTTGCAGTATGCAGTCTAGGCATTCTTTTCTATCATTCCCAAATTAATATGACCTTGCACAACAACGATGGCCGACAACATCACGTCTAACGGACGGATATTTGTATCTACTCTTCAATCCATCTAATGATTATCATTGCAACGCTTCAACCACTTTCAAGGAGCACTTAACTTAACCACCAATGTTAATCACAGCACTCTACAGACAATTTTGTCTCACTCCAAAATAACATGTACACATAACATGCATATTTTGCTTGCACCTCTTTTACCTATGTAATTGCGCACATATTTTGTATCTCTAACACATGTTTTTGATATACTCCTACTAATAGTTTATTGCAGGTTGGGCATTTATCTCTGCACTTATTTTCCTTTTCTTAAGAGCATTGCTGATAAGCTTTCTCATCTTTTGATTCTTATCCATTAATTCCATGGACAATGCTACCTCCCAATACAAAGTCTTCAGGGAACAATGGTGTGAACAAAACTAAGTGGAATTTTACCATACAAAACTATAGGCATGTGAGATGCTCTCTCTATTTCACCCTCACTGGTTACTATGCTAAGACATCTACTCGGTTTGATT
The DNA here is from genome assembly GCF_018294505.1 of Triticum aestivum. Lineage (NCBI taxonomy): Eukaryota > Viridiplantae > Streptophyta > Magnoliopsida > Poales > Poaceae > Triticum > Triticum aestivum. The sequence continues at coordinate 540,739,747 of NC_057807.1, read as the reverse complement.
TCCTAAAAGGGAGCAAGAAGCCCACCACAACATGTAACAATGCATTTTCTTATGCTACTTATATTCTGTTCATACATATATTCCCTTTTAGTTCTCATATATATTAAATATTCATCTTCCATACAAACAAATCTCACTAACATATGTCGCAACAAATTCCCGCAGCAACGCGCGGGGTATCATCTAGTTAGAGATAATAGTGATCGGCGAACCGGCCCTTGAGAGAGGGTTTTGAGAAGTTGCCTCAATATATAGCTTGACGCCAGATAAGTCCAGATGGTACCTATTGTTGTCCGAAGACGCGTTTGCTCATAGTTCGGTCAAGCCGAACACTGAGCCCTTTGAATTTTCTCCATTGAATAGGCAGTGCAGTAGCCCCCGAGACACTGGTCGGGTGGCAATACCAGATCAGGGGATTGATGTGCCCCTTTAATATTAGTAAATGATAAGCCCGAAGCCCAGTAGCCCCGAGCCTTAATGCGGGCACGGGTGGCCGAATTAAGGATCGATATCCATTGTAAAATCACAAATTATGTGTAATGATTCTATGTATCCAAGTACTCTACATCATTAATGCTCGAATCCGCATTGTACAAAACTTTGTTGACCGATCATCGGCTTCAACCTCTTTGGCCAGTAGCCGAGGAGTGTTTTCCTACTTTATAAAGCTGTTATAAGGGCAAAGATTTATGGAAAACAAGGCAATCCGGCCATACGGTTTTATAAACAAAGGTACATGGAGAGATATGTTATATTGCATTTTAACGTAAGAAACATCTTCCAAAGAAAATAGTCCCGCTATCGATTCCTTTTTTGGGTCGTCATGCTTATCATGATCATGAAACGTAACCTCCGATCAATGTGTGAGGAAAATATTGAGGATTTAGTACGGGGAAAGTTCCCGAACTCTATGGTATTAATGAACCAAAATTTTCACTTCCGTCATTGCCGACCAATTATATCCTTTAAGATCGCTAGCTTTTGGCTTCATCCAGTCTGAGATACTAACTCGGGTGACCCGGTAGTAACAATCACAGAGGTGCTCCCTTTACCGCCTAGCCGAACAATCGGGAACGTAGGGGTAAGCACAGGAGCCAGGCAACCCAGCTTTGCCAAAATCTTAAGTCAAATTGATGCATATTTATGGCTTTATAATGATGATTGTGGAAGGCAGCCCTCGTGTATTAAATACAAATGCTAATGATATGTTTATTTTGACTCAATTGCGACCGTTTATCAGTTGAAAGTGGCCCATCGTCGGCTTCCACCCCCTTTGTAGATACTATGCAGGGTGTTTCCGCCATAACAAGACAACCCTTAGCCGACGTCTTGATGCCCGAAGGCGGTCGTGTTAGCGGAAACAAGGCAATCAGATATGCGGGCTTTATAACTTTCACTTAGTCATAGGAATTTAAAGTTGGGAGGCCAGTTACTAGCCCCCGGTTAGTGTTCGACGACGGCCTAGGTCAAGCTGTAAACACTTCGGCCAATGTTATGAACGGTCCGTCATTTAACACAGTCATCGGATCGCTGACCAGTTTACGCTTATTGTGACAGTCAGTTTTCGGCTTTCTCCACTGAGGTGCTTAACCATGCGAGCTGAAAGCACAATCGCAGTGGTTCTTCCTTTGCACACCTAGCCGAACAAAGCAGAATGTAGGAGGCAAGCACAGGAGCCGGGCAACCCAACTATTGACCGAAGACACAATTCGAAACCAATGCATACATAGCAATATCCGAGAATGTTTTTGCCGAATCTCTAAAGGTGTCCGGCGTTGCACTGCGAGACTTATGCTGGAAACACACAAATAGTTTAAAAGTGCCATAATCTTGGAGAATCAAAACTGCAGTAAAAACTTGACGTCCGAACTAGATCCAGTGTTCGGTGCCAATCCGAAAATTGGTCTTAGAAAAAAAAATTGTGCTTCTATCGTGCTTTAACATGCCACATCCTATCTCGAGACTTCAAGCGGGCCAGTCTACGAATTCAACCTCCTATCCCGAAGGCGGAGTACTTCTCGTTAGGCCAGTTTAGCAAACTAAACTCTTGCGGCTTTGAGAGATAAATTAGGCTCCCCGGCTATTGATCACACACTCGTGTCGAAAAAAAGGAGTGATAGAAAAATACTTTGCAACGACTAAGAAGAAGAGCACTTATTATAAAACAGCTCATGCTAATTTAAGAGCCCCCAAGTGACTTGGGTAAAAGAATTTTATGTATAATGATGGTATGTACCAAAGTACTAATATCATATATGTGTTCACCCGAACTTTAAACATGTCTTAACCGACCGTCGACTTCTCCCTCTTCGGTCAAGGGCCGAAAAATGTTATGTACTCCACCTGTCGAGAATATCGACGGTGTTTCTGATAACTAGGCAATCAGGCCATAAGGCTGTAACAGACAAAGCGCGCTCAGGGAACTTATGCTATATTACTGACGAAGTGTAAGAAGCATCTTCGAAGAAAATAGTACCCCCACTGATACCTTTCTTCGGTTGCTCATTGTTACTATGTGACTTGCGCAATAGATTTTTTGTACTCATGAGTTCCATTGTGTGCCGACCATGATTGAGAACAATAAGAGCGCTAGCTTTCGGTTTCACCCAGTCTGAGGTCCGAGCTCGGATGACCCGATCGTGACAATCGCAGAGGTGCTCCCTTTACTCCCTAGCCGAACAATCAGGAACGTAGGGGTAAACACAGGAGCAAGGCAACCCAGCTTGCAGAACACTTAAGTCAACATGGTGCATATTGTGGCGTAATACACGAACAAGGAACGAAGTCATACAAGTATAATCATATGCAAGAGGAAAGGCTTCATAAAGGAAGGCCCCCAAATAAACGGGGTATTTGAGTTTGTGTGTCACAAACAAAGTTTTGACAAGGAAGTTTTTCACAAACAACTATTTGCCAAAAAAGTATAATGCTTGGTCGAACCGAACAAAATTTAAAACTAAAAGTTTTTGAGCATAAAAGCGACTTGGCTGGTTAATGTGCTCGGTGTTGATGATGCGGTCTGAGCTTGATGCGGGAGAAGGTCCCAGACCCCGAGCCGGTCCCGAGGTGGCGGAGCGAAGAGCTCGGCACTCTGAAGTGGCGACGTAGCATGTCCAATGTGGCGAGGTGGAACCCCCAGTCCGACCGAGGCGACGAAGAAGGCCGACAGTGTGACGCCGAAGTCCCCGGCGTGGGTTAATGAAGTGATGACGAAGCCCCCCGTCCATCCGAGGTGACGTGGTATGTCAGTATGCCGAGGTGAAAACACTGCCCGACCTAGATCATTTACATGTGCACAAAAAAATAGTGCAAACCGGAGATAATAGTAATAATAATAATTTTTCAAAAAATTAGTTGCATAATTAATAATTTATGCAAAGTGAGTAATAAAAGAAATACGGCCCGTGTGCCGAACACTTGATGAGGTAGAGCTCTTTCAATGATGCCGAAGTCCCGAGGCAACCGAACACGTCGGTATGGCAACATGACCAACAAGATGATCATGCGAGCCGATTTACGCCGATTGGGACAATGGCGTCGGCTTGCCGAAGAGACCACATGACGTAGTCGAAGTCCATTACCTGCACATGTAAAATAGTGCAGGCGCACAACAATAATATAAATATATAAAAATCCTCGCATAATTAATTTACATAAGATAATTCATTTAAAGATATGTGGCCTGGTGCCAAAGTCAATGTCGATGTAAGGCGTCAGCGTGATGCAGTAAAGGCATGGCAAAGCCTAACTTCACACGTTGGCCCGAGTTCCAGATGCGGCGTTCGCCGGACTATGTATGGAAACTTACCGAACCACCATGTAACCATCATTAATGCAGCCACCATTTGATAGACCTGTGTACAGATGATGGAACAAACCAGAGTAATAATTCCTTGGGAAAAATAAATCCAAACAAGCAAAAATTACTAGGATAAATAGCACCTGATTTATTTGTTGTAGCAATTCGAAGAAAGATGACTCCCAAAATTGGGACTCGATCCGCAGACCCATTGCCTGATGGGCGATAAAGCGACGGCATGGTGATGCTGGCAAAGGTTGGCTTGCCGAGACAAAGCCCTCGGTCCAGCTAATGTGACAAAGCTGGTCGGCTGGTGACGCCAAAGTCACCAGAGTATGTTGATGAAGAAATAGTCAAGTCCCCGGTCTAGCAGAGGTGACGGAGTAGGTCGGTGAGGAGATGTTGCAACTGCCATGTCAGCCGAGGTGTTGAAGCAGTTCGGCATGATGGACATCGGCTTGAAGAAGCAATAGTGCGGCCATGTCGACGCACGTCGTGACTTGTGACACAGTCAATGCCGGCTTGTTGAAGTGACCATGCGGCGATGCCGGTGTGCCCGCTCCATGTAATCCGTGGGGCAGCAATGCTGGTGATGATTTATCTTTCATGATGCCGAACTCTTGTTCGGCTTGCCGAGATGATGATCCGAAGAAGTTGAGCTCGGCTCAACAAAGCGGCGACATGTCTAGCGCAGGTCGGCAGCCGTGGAGCAATATTGCCGGACTGGTTAGCGTGATGGTGAAGATTACCTCGGAGGAGGCTTAAAATTTTATGGGTATGTGTTTAAAAACAACGAATGATACGTCTCCAACGTATCTATAATTTTTTATTGTTCCATGCTATTATATTACCCCTTTTGGATGTTTATGGGCTTTATTTTACACATTTATATCATTTTTGGGACTAACCTACTAACCGGAGGCCCAGCCCGTATTGCTGATTTTTTTGCCTATTTCAGTATTTCGAAGAAAAGGAATATCAAACGGAGTCCAAACGGAATGAAACCTTCGGGAGCGTGATTTTTGGAACGAACGTGATCCAGAGGACTTGGAGTGCAAGCCAAGAAGCAGCCGAGGCGGCCACGAGATAGTAGGGCGCGCCCCCTGTAGGGCGTGCCCCCTGTCTCATGGGCCCCTCGGGCGGCCACCGACGTACTTCTTCCTCCTATATATACCTACGTACCCCGAAAACATCCAGGAGCACCCCGAAACACAATTTGCACCGCCGTAACCTTCTGTATCCGCAAGATCCCATCTTGGAGCCTTCGCCGGCACTCTGCCGGAGGGGGAATCGACCATGGAGGGCCTCTATATCAACATCCTTGCCCCTCCGATGAGTTGTGAGTAGTTTACCACAGACCTACGGGTCCATAGTTATTAGCTAGATGGCTTCTTCTCTCTTTTTGGATCTCAATACAATGTTCTCCCCCTCTCTTGTGGAGATCTATTTGATGTAATCTCTTTTTGCGGTGTGTTTGTCGAGATCCAATGAATTGTGGGTTTATGATCAAGTTTATCTATGAATAATATTTGAATCTTCTCTGAATTCTTTTATGTATGATTGAGTTATCTTTGCAAGTCTCTTCGAATTATCGGTTTGGTTTGGCCTACTAGATTGATCTTTCTTGCCATGGGAGAAGTGCTTAGCTTTGGGTTCAATCTTGCAGTGTTCTTACCCAGTGACAGAAAGGGTTGCAAGACACGTATTGTATTGTTGCCATCGAGGATAACAAGATGGGGTTTATATCATATTGCATGAGTTTATCCCTCTACATCATGTCATCTTGCTTAATGCGTTACTCTGTTCTTTGTGAACTTAATACTCTAGATGCAGGCAGGAGTCGGTGCATGTGTGAAGTAATAGTAGTAGATGCAGGCAGGAGTCGGTCTACTTGTTATGGACGTGATGCCTATATACATGATCATGCCTAGATAATCTCATAATTATTCGCTTTTCTATCAATTGCTCGACAGTAATTTGTTCACCCACCGTAATACTTATGCTATCTCGAGAGAAGCCTCTAGTGAAACCTATGGCCCCCGGGTCTATCTCTTATCATATTTGCTTCCAATCTACTTTTATTTGCATCTTTACTTTTTGCATCTATATTATAAAATACCAAAAATATATTTATCTTATCATACTATCTCTATCAGATAGCACTTTCGCAAGTGGCCGTGAAGGGATTGACAACCCCTTTATTGCGTTGGTTGCGAGTTCTCAATTTGTTTGTGTAGGTGCATGGGACTTTTGAGGAGCCTTCTACTGGATTGATACCTTGGTTCTCAAAAACTGAGGGAAATACTTACGCTACACTTGTTGCATCACCCTCTCCTCTGCGAGGAAAACCAACGCAAGCTCAAGACGTAGCAACGCACAATACCTTAGAAAATATTCCTTCGAAAGGGTTGTCCAATATCCCGTTCATGAAGAAACATGAACTCGGGCCGGATTCGTATTCGCGCAGAAAATAGATCAGAAAATTGGTCCACTCATCAGAAGGTTCCCGGAGTTTGAACCGTCGGATCAAGCTGAAATTTAGAGGGGTGGTAGATATGGGAATTCCGCAGCAGATGAACGGTTGGATATTCCAAAGGACCTCCGAGCTAGGCTCTGGAGACCACACCCTAAACTCGTCCAAATTCCCGTCAGATTTGATAGGGCTCCGATATATCGTAGATTGCCAGAGATTCCTCTATCGGAACTCGACGAAATTTTGCATGGTTGTTGTAGACTTAATTCCGCACAATTACACCGAAAGAATCGTCAAAGCAATGCTCGAGGAGGTGGTGGCAGCGGATACAAGTTTGTTGTTCGGAAAAATAGCATGGTCGCCCGAGGGAAATGTTGACGTCGAGCCCCCGAGCTCCATGGATGATTCCTCCATGATTTTGATAGAGATCGGAGTTGATGTTGATGAAGGACCTTGTTCGAACATGATGATTGGAGGTAGGGCACAGTCGTCGGTCAAGCCAAGGTGATCAATCGAGCCGGCGACAAAGACGTCGACGTGGCAGTTGATCTGCTGGCGAGCTATTGATCCTTTTGCCGATCACACAGCGGAACTCTCAATTAAAGCACCATTGTCGGTGTCAAAACTGGCGGACCTCGGGAAGGGGTCCCAAGATGTGCGTCATGGATCGATGGGTAACAGGAGACAGGGGACACGATGTTTACCCAGGTTCGGGCCCTCTTAATGAAGGTAATACCCTACTTCCTGCTTGATTGATCTTGATGAATATAGAGATTACAAGAGTTGATCTACCTCGAGATCATATGTTATGGTCTAAACCCTAGAGGTATGATGAGTAATGTCGTGATGATCTAGCGTATATCTATCAACTAGCCTAGCCTCGGTTTATATAATGCACTAGAGGCCTAGGATAACAAGAGTCCTAGTCGAATACGCTGGTGGGGAGGAGTCCTTGTCTTGATCACCAAGTCTTGTGGAATCTTCCTTGTGTATACATCGGTTGTCCAAACTGGCCCATGAGTATATGGCCATGGGGGTCCTCGGCCCAATCTAACTGACCGGGAGATGACGTGGTCAGTACCCCCTAAGCCAGGACACCGTCACATGGCAAGATTGAATTGATGCGGGTCTCGGAACCCCATACCTCCGTTGCACTTAGGTGTTGCCAGCTCTTTCCAGGAGACCCAATGCATATAATTTTTATCTAGAGAACTGCTCCAAAAATATTTCGCCATAGGAGAAGTTAAGCTCTTGCAAACTTTCTTTGTCAATAAGAAAGTGCTCATTGGATAGGTCGGAATAGCCTAAACCACCGATTTTAGCAAGACCTCACGGCCTACACAAGCTAGTAATTTTGCTGACCATCCTTAAATTTTTTCTTGGGCTCTTTCACTGATGTGTTCAAACGTGCCACTTGTAATGCGACCCACATCAGTTGGGAGTCCAAGATATTTAGCACTGAAATCTTCAACTTGGATGTTCAAAGTTGCCTTCAGAAGTTGCCTCAAAGAATCAGGTGTGTTAGTGTTGAAATAGATGGAACTTTTTTCACGATTTACATACTAACCTGAGGCCTCACCATAAATTGACAAAATGTCATTCAGATGGAGTGCACTTGGGTTGCTTGCATTAATGAAAATCAAACTATCATCAGCAAATAATAGATGGGTCGCCCAAGGTGATATGTAGCTCACCCTCAAGCCCCTATCAACAACTCCACCATTGTAATACTTAAGCAATGAGGAAAATCCTTCTACACAGAGAAGAAATAAGTACGGCAAAACCGGATCTCCTTGACGAAACCCCCTGGAAGGCATAAAATATGGAAGCAACTCGCCATTGACCCGAACGGAAAACCGGATAGAAGAGACACATTTCATAATCAGCCTGATAAAATAAATATTGAAACCTAACCTGGTTAATATTGCTTCAAGGTAGTGCCACTCGACATGGTCGTAAGCCTTCATCATATCGAGCTTGATCGCACAAGAGAAATTCTTGCCTTTCTTCCTTCTCTTCATTGTATGCACACTTTCATATGCAACTAAAATGTTGTCTGTAATGAGACGGCCAGGCACAAAAGTGCTTTGCTCCTCACTAATAACGCCATCCATGATGCCCCTCATGCGATTGGTGATAGCCTTGGCTGCTATCTTATACAAAACCGGACAGAGCGCAATGGGGCGATATTGGGAGATCATTTGGGGATGTCGGACCTTGGGTATAAGAGTGATGGATGTATCATTCAAACCAGAGGGTAATATACCTCCATTTAAGAAGTCCAAGACTGCCTGGGTCACTGCATCACCCAACAAATCCCAGTGTCGTAGGTAGAACCCAATAGTAAAGCCATCCACCCCGAGAGCTTTCGATGGTGCCATTTGAAACAACACCAATCTCACCTCGTCAGCGGAGTACGGTTTTGTTAATTCCACGTTCATGGCCTATGTGACTTTAACAAGAACATATGATAACAGATTATTGGCGTCCGAGTAGCCTTGTGACTGATACAAATTTTGATAAAAGCTTTGCACTTTAGCCTTATCCTCGCTTTCATTCGCACACACCGATCCGTTCGCCCGTGTCAGGCCCTGAATTTTATTCATACATTTGCGCTGGGCGGCTTGAGCTTGAAAATAAGACGTATTGCAATCACCCTCCCGGAGCCAAGGGACACGAGAGAGTTGCCTGATCCACACCTCTTCCTGATGAAGTGCCTCCTTCATTTTCTAAACTATGCTCTTCTCTTCAACCGAAGGGCCCCTGCCCATAGAATGACACCGGATGCATTCCAACTTCTTCGCAGATTTCGAACGGTCCGTGTTAGGGACCAAACTCCTTTGAACCCCAAGGCTCTAGAGTAGCCTGAAGTGTACCCAGTGCGTTGGATATACTACGCAGCCCTGGGACACGTTGAATTCCTTGCCACGTATCAGCCACGAGACGATCATAGTCTGCATGTGTTTGTCAGACGTTCTCATAACGAAATTGTTTCTTGTTTCTCATTCTCTCTGACAAACTGATGCGAAACTCAGTCACAACAAAACAATGATCTGACTCGACGGAAGGAAGATGTCTGACCCTTGTATGCTGGAATATTTGTCCGAACTCCTTGTTTGCAACGGCTCGATCCAACCTTGCCTTCACATTTGCCTCCCCGGACTGGTTATTATCCCATGTGTATGATGTGCCAGACCAGCCCAAGTCTTGGAAGGAAATATCATCAATGACTTCCCTGAATGCTCGCATATGACTCTCAGACCGAGCAGTTCTACTAAAGTGCTCGCATGCAAACAGGGTCTCGTTAAAATCACCAACACACATCCAAGCCGAATGTGGTAACTGATGAAGAGTACGCAAAAACCGCCAACTTTGATGTCGATCTTCCGCTCGTGGTGCTCCGTAAAACCCTGTGAAACGCCATACCGAATTGTTTTGATCGTTGTTTCGAACAACGACATCAATGTGTTTTTGACTAAAGTTTTTCAACTCCACAATAACCTCTTGAGACCAAAATAGACCAATACCGCCACTAAGGCCAGCACTGTCCACGACAAAGCATCCTCCAAAACCTAGAGTGTCGGGGATATACCCCGTGGTATGACCCGGCCAGAATTATGACCCGGCCAAACTGGAGCTTGGCGACTCACTGGCGATCCGCCCGGATATGGCGGTTTACATGTAAGCCGCCTGGACATTGTGACTCACTAGAGACCCGGCGGGCGAATTAGACGGACGACAAGGCCCAAGGCCCAGCAGGCCGGCTTATACTCTGGTGGGCCGACTTAAGAGGAAAGCGTAAGGAATATTCCCTTACAAAGGAAGCAAGACTAGGACTCCACTTGTAATTGAGTAATCCTAATCCTACTAGGACTAGTCATGTAACCCACCCCTTCAACTTATATAAGGAGGGGCAGGGCACCCCAAGAGGGAGAGGACAGGAAACAATCTTTAGGGCTAGACACAAAGAGCTGGCTTATCAGCGACTCCCTCATGATCATAATGAGACCTAGCCACAAACAACATGTAGGGTTATTACCGGGTGATGTTTCCTGGGGCCCGAAGCTGTCTAAATCCTTGTCTTGTGTTGCGTCTCTCAATTCCGCCCAACCCCTCTCAAGCTACCGCATAGATGCGTTGGCCTCGCGACTAAGTCCTCACACTAAGGACATCTGCCGGGACAATTCCACGACAGTTGGTGCCCATCGTGAGGCTCGCGCACGGTGGTGTTGAGTTCTTGGAGGGATCTTTCCTAGGATTCGAGAAGTTTGCAATTTTCCGGCTCAATGAAAGCTGGCGTGGAAAATTCATATCAACTATAAGTTCATCAGTCAAAGGTTGACGAAGTGTTCTGCGGCGGCGGATATGAGATTGATTATTTTAGGGTTACATGTTGTACGACCATCTCTCGCACCGTGATAAATCTGCCGAGTACTATTGCGCCGACTCCGAGACGAGGTCTTCTACTGGAGGCGGTTTATCTACCACGTTCTTTGAGGCCGACGAAAGATTACGCGATCCGTCTGACCGCAGGTTCCGCCGAGTTGTCGTAACCACGGCTCTTGGTCCGTTTTACCCGGTGGAAAATCCCTAAAGGCTACAGCCGTCCTGGGTGTTCCGACACGTTGCAATTGGTGCTCCGTACGCAGCGCCCATATAACCTGCCGCTCATAAGAGAGTTAAGTCCCGAAGCAAGCATTGATCTAACGCTGCTGCTTTATGTGTGAAGACCAAAGTCAAATCATCAGCTATTATTCCAGTATCTACTACGTACAAGGTATATCACCACCATCACCTTGAGTCAACTACAACCTTGAGCCAATGGGCTTCGCCTTCGCCTTCTGCCGGCGCTGGCCTCTGCGGCTGTTTCGAGCCGCCTCGCACCACCTCCTGCAGGAGCTCCATCGCTGAGTCGTCCCGTGAAAATGCAACTATCCCTAGGTGGTTTTGGTAATTCATAACAACATATAGCTCATTGAGCTAATGCTATTCCAAGACTATTATTTCAGGAAAGCTCAATGAATGGCATGGCATGGATGATGAAAGTGGATCCCTCAAAATACTAAGGACAAAGGATTGGCTCAAGCTCAAAAGCTCAAGACTCTTCATTTTACATTTTAGTGATCCAAGATCACATTGAGTCTATAGGAAAAGCCAATACTATCAAGAAGGGATGAGGTGTTGCTTAATGAGCCTCTTGCTTCATGTGCTTAGTGATATGCTCCCAAACCCTCAACTACTTTCCCACATCCACAAATGACCTAAACCTAAAGCCAAAATCAGTCAAACCGATTCTTTCTATCCGGCGCCACCGATTCCAAAAGTCATAGCCACTGCCACAAACCCTAAGCAAATCGGTCTTACCGATAGGGATCTCGGTCTCACCGAGATGGGGTTGCAATCTCTCTGTTTCCCTTCGTAACGTTTCGGTCTAACCGAAGTGAGCGATCGGTCCCACCGAGATTGCAATGTAAACTCTCCGTTTCCTTTTTGTAACATTTCGGTCTCACCGAAAAGAGCAAATCGGTCCCACCGAGTTTACCTGACCAACTCTCTGGAAAGCTTATTACCAAATCGGTCTCACCGAGTTTGTGTAATCGGTCTCACCGAGATTACGTTATGCCCTAACCCTAACCGAATCGGCCTCACCGAGATGCATGTCAGTCCCACCGAAAATCACTAACGGTCACTAGGTTTACTAAATCGGTCCGACCAAGTTTAACGATTCGGTCCCACCGAGTTTGGTAAATTGTGTGTAACGGTTAGATTTTGTGTGGAGGCTATATATACCCCTCCACCTCCTCTTCATTCGTGGAGAGAGCCATCAGAACGAACCTACACTTCCAACTTACCATTTCTGAGAGAGAACCACCTACTCATGTGTTGAGGCCAAGATATTCCATTCCTACCATATGAATCTTGATCTCTAGCCTTCCCCAAGTTGCTTTCCACTCAAATCTTCTTTCCACTAGATCCAAAACCTATGAGAGAGAGTTGAGTGTTAGGGAGACTATCATTTGAAGCACAAGAGCAAGGAGTTCATCATCAACACACCATTTGTTACTTCTTGGAGAGTGGTGTCTCCTAGATTGGCTAGGTGTCACTTGGGAGCCTCCGACAAGATTATGGAGTTGAACCAAGGAGTTTGTAAGGGCAAGGAGATCGCCTACTTCGTGAAGATCTACCGCTAGTGAGGCAAGTCCTTCGTGGGTGACGGCCATGGTGGGATAGACAAGGTTGCTTCTTCGTGGACCCTTCGTGGGTGGAGCCCTCCGTGGACTTGCGCAGCCATTACCCTTCGTGGGTTGAAGTCTCCATCAACGTGGATGTACGATAGCACCACCTATCGGAACCACGCCAAAAACATCCGTGTCTCCAATTGTGTTTGAATCCTCCAAACCCTTCCCTTTACTTTCTTACAAGTTGCATGCTTTAATTTCCGCTGCCTATACACTCTTTGCATGCTTGCTTGAATTGTGTGATGATTGCTTGACTTGTCCTAAAATAGCTAAAATCTGCCAAACTCTAAAATTGGGAAAAGGTTAAGTTTTTATTGGTCAAGTAGTCTAATCACCCCCCTCTAGACATACTTCAAGGTCCTACAAGTGGTATCAGAGCGTTGGTCTCCATTTGCTTTGATTTTCATAGCTTTTGGTGGTCATAGCCTTGGTTTCACAACCTAGGAGAGTATGGCATCTAGCGAGGGAAATTATCACCGTAGAGGTCCTTACTTTGATGGTACTAATTTTGCTAGTTGGAAGCATAAGATGAAAATGCATATTCTTGGACATAACCCCGCCATTTGGGCAAATATTTGTATTGGCTTGCAAGGTGAATTCTTCGATGGGGGAGAACCGAACTGTGAAGCTAATGCGGAAGAATTGAAGATGCTGCAATACAACGCTCAAGCATGTGACATCATCTTCAACGGATTGTGCCCCGAAGAATTCAACAAAATCAGCCGTCTTGAGAATGCAAAGGAAATTTGGGATACTTTGATTGATATGCATGAAGGTACCGAGTCCGTCAAGGAATCCAAGTTGGATGTGCTCCAAAGTCAGCTTGACAAGTTCAAAATGAAGGATGGTGAAGGTGTCGCTGAAATGTACTCTAGGCTTGCTCTTATCACAAATGAGATTGCTGGCTTAGGGAGTGAAGAGATGACCGACAAATTCATCATCAATAAAATCCTAAGAGCATTGGATGGAAAGTATGATACCGTGTGCACATTGATCCAAATGATGCCAAACTACAAAGATCTCAAGCCAACGGAAGTCATTGGAAGGATTGTTGCTCATGAGATGTCACTCAAGGATAAGGAGGAACTTCACAACAAGTCAAGTGGTGCTTACAAAGCCTCAAGTGAAGCCCCCACATCATCAAGTGAGAAACCAACCTTCAATGAGGAATTGAGCTTAATGGTGAAGAACTTCAACAAATTCTACAAAAGTAGAAGCAAAGTAAGAAGCTCCAAGTCAAGGTCTTACAATGACAAGAGATCTTCTAGTCGAGAGCGAAATTGCTACAATTGTGGGAGACCTAGACACTACTCCAATGAGTGTACGACACCCTACAAAAGAAGAGAAGATTCTCCAAGAAGAAGGAGCAAAAGAGAAGAATCACCACCAAGAGAGAGGAGGAGTAGAGATGATCGTTATGAACGAAGACCCTCACGGAGAAGTAAGGATTCGGAAAGAAAGGACAAGTCATCAAGGAGCTACACAAAACGAAGACATCAAACTCATGTTGGTGAATGGGTTTCCGGCTCCGACTCCGACAATCACTCCGAGAGAAGCTATCAGTCCGACTCCGAATATAGTCAAGATGAAGGTGTTGCCGGTCTAGCACTTGTGTCAACCAACTCCTACGACATATTTGACTCACCAAATGAAGGTGTTGGAAGATGCTTCATGGCCAAAGGTCCAAAGGTAACACATCCTGAGTATGTTGATTTTAATAGTGATGAAGATGACTTGCTTGTGGATGATGATTTACTTGTTGACAACTCTAGTGATGAATACTATGATGAAACGTCAATTAATCATGCTAATCAAACGAATGACAATGATAAGGAGAAAATTGAGCTTCTAACTAAAGAACTAAACACTCTTAAGTTGGCTCATGAAACTATCTTCGAAGATCATCGAGAACTTTTAAGGGCTCATGAGAAGTTACACTTTGAAAAGCTCAATCTTGAGCAAGAGCATGAGTTCTTAAAGGCAATCAATGATGATCTCCGCAAGAAAAGTTCTTCTTACATTGCCAAGCGTTTACTCTTATCTACTTACATGCCTCAAGTCAAGTCTAGTAACAAGTACAAGAAAGATACTTCCTCTAGTAGTAACAATAATAATGTCAAATCCAATGTTGTTGCTTCTAGTAGTTCTCTTGATTCCACTAATGATTCTCTTAGCCAAGTTACACTTGAGCAAGAAAATAGTTTATTGAAGGGAATTATAGAGAAAGGTATTTACAAGAGCCTTGCCGGGAGTAAGCAATTCGAGGAAATTGTACGCAAGCAAGGAAGGCACCGGAAGAATCAAGGTGTTGGTTTTGAACGAAAGTTCAACACCAATGGAGTTGAGTGGGAAGAAGATCAATACCCCAAGACAAAGTTTGTTCCTCAACAAGAGAAGTATGATCCTACTTCCTTCAAGGGGACACAAGCTCAAGATGATCTTCCACCACAAGACCACAAGAACAAAGGCAAGGACAAGCTTCAAGAAGAGATTGATGCATTTGAAGAAGCACCTAAAGCCTCGTTCAAGTGGGTCCCCAAGACTATGTCAAGTTCTACTTCATCAAGTACAACTACAACTCCAAGGATTCCCATCAAGATGATGTGGATCCCGAAGAAGAAGAACTTGAGAGTTCTTGAGGGTGACTCCGCCAACATTCTTCACTCATATCATTTTGGCAAGAACAAGTTCAATCAACTTTCACATATTGCACTAGTTCAAGGAGTCACAAACCCTCATGTTGGTAAGGCAAGGGAAAAGGTAACCTAATGTTTTCATGGACATCATCTTATGTGTGCATCACTCTATGTCTATGGATATTCTTGTTTGTTCCTTGTGGGACTAACCCATGTAGGCAAGTTGAAAGTGCAACTCACTCCAAAGGATTGCTCCAAATGATCTACATCAACATTGAGCATCTACATCTTCAACACCTACATGAAGTCATCATCGACAAAACCCAAGGTTAGTTCATCCCTCTAAGGGGGGATCTCACATCTAGGGGGAGCTTAACTCTAAGAATTGAGTCAAAGCAACTCTAATGGTGTGAACACATTAATGCATTATATAAAAGTGGTAACCCCACTTGAGCTTAAACGATAAGTATGACCTATGATCAAATGTTCTCATTTGACTCCTAAGTCAATATACTCATATATAGATGACCTAGTCATCGCCAATTGCTTGATAGATGCTAAAATTGGTTGTGCATGCTTTGCCACATATTTCAATTGCCATCTTATTGTGTGAGCATGTTGGTGCATATTTTACTCATTCAAGGACATCCACTTGTTGTTTTGTTTGTTTGGATTCTTTTCTTTGTGCCAAGTGGATGGACAAGAATGCCTAAGAACCTTCTTTAGGTATCTATGATTTTCACGTCTCAAACTCTATTCATGCTACATCACAAAATTTGATCAAGTCAGATTCGAACCACTCTGTGTGAGGAGCACTCGGAGTCCCCGATTCGTCATAGACTTAAACTTCCAAAACCTCTTAGTGATTCTCGGTCTGACCGATCCTTCCATTTCGGTCCTACCGAGATCATCAAGTTGATCTGAGTTTTCAATCTCGGTGCAACCAATTTGAACTTTTCGGTCTCACCGATTTGCTGTAACTGAACACAGTTATGCATCTCGGTGCCACCGAGTTGTTCCACTCGGTCACACCGACAGGGTCGAGCTATATATATAGCCACGGGCAAAATTTTGGAAATTTCTCCGAAACCCTTCGCCCGCGCAACAGCTCGCTCTGCCATCGTGGTCTCCGGATCGTCTCCTCGTCGCCAGCAGCCTCCTGTCGCTGGTCTCCGCCGCCGTCAATGGATTTTGTCCCCGCCATTGCCGCTGTAGCAAGTCCACCGCCAAGTTAGGGTATGGACTTAATCTTTGTGCTATCCACGTCTGATTCCTGGCACATTGTTTTCATATTGATTCTTGCCATGATTGAAACTCTTCTATCCAGCCAAAGTAGTTCATAGATTAGATGTGATTCAAATTTTTAGGGTTATGTTTCCGCCGAAACCATCTCGGACCCACCGAGTTGAAAAACTCGGTCTCACCGATTTGGCTTATGCCATTGCACTAGTGACTCTCGGTCTGACCGAGAATTACTAATCGGTGCAACCGATTTGAGGATTCTGTGAAACCCTAGCAGTCTCGGTACCACCGAACTGAAACTCGGTCCAATCGAGATCATCAGTTTAGGTTCCAAAACTGCTTCGGTATCACCGAGTTTGAAAATCGGTGGATCCGAAATGCTTTCTGTGGAAAACTAAGACTGAACTTTTGAGTCATTCTTTTGCAAAAACCTCTGCATTTTGTGATGCTCATCTTTTCTATCTCAACTATAACTCGTCACAGGGTCAGCAGTCAGCTTTTGCAGTATGTCTGATCAAAGTGACAGCCAGAACAGGTCAGAAGAGCAGATGGACTTGAGTGAGGGCACTAGTCCCTCAACTTCAGATGAAGGGAGAAGAAGTACTCCTAGCAATTTGCCTAAGGCTGCAACTAGGCAAAGGAGGAAAAGAACTTCAGATTCAGAGGATGAAGATTACAAAGCTGAGGAAGATGAGGCTACTTCCAAGAAAGTGGTGCTCAAGAAGGAATATGGCTCAGCAAAGAATACAAAGCCAGGCATGAAGACCAAAAGGCCTGCAGGAAGACAACCAATGTCCAAGGCTAGAGCATCAACTCAACTGCCTAAAAGGCCTGATCCCAAAGAGCCAGCTGCTGAAGGAAAGAAGAGGAAGGAAAGGGTCAAGAAGACCATGGCCAAAATTGTTGGTCAACCTTCCATGATGGAAGAGGAAGAGCTTGCTGCACCAGCTCCAAAGGCAGCTAAGCTTATGGGAGATGCAATCAGATCAGGGGCTGCAACATCCAAGCCCAAGGAATCACCCAAAACTGCCTCCAAGGCCAAGCAAGTTCCAAAGAGGAATAGTAGGAGTATTCCAGCTGCTGAGAAGAACAAGGCCCCAGTGCCAAATGTTGGTGAAGATTCAAATGAAGAAGGACAGGTTCTAAGAAAGCTCAAGCCCAAGATACCAGACCACAATGATGCCCATCCTGTGGCTGAGGACATGAGAATCAGGAAGGATTCAGGGCTGAGACTATGGAGAATGGAAGATCCATATGCTTCAAGAAGAAGAACTGCTGCTGACTACAGGTTCCACACAAAGGAACAGCAGGACTTCTATGAAACAATTCTGTTGGACAAGAAGCCCATAGTCTGTGACATGAGGTGGGTTGACTGGAAATTCATCAAGGAAAATGAACAGCACTATCCTGGAGTGCAAGACAGCTTTGTTGCTTGTGGAGTTGCAGATTTTGTTGGACAGAAGTTCACCAACTAGAATGATGAGCTTATCATACAGTTCTACTCCACAGCACACTTTTACCCAGATGGAAGAATAGACTGGATGTCTGAAGGTACAAGGTACCAGTCCACTATTGAAGAATGGGCAAGTCTGATCAATGCCCCCAAGGAGAATGAGGATGACCTAGACATTTATGCAAAGAAGAAGTTGGGTCACAATTCAATGGCTCACATGTACAAGGAAGTTCCAGACAAGGCATTAGAGACTCACAAGTTTGGATCAGTTCACTTTCTGCTGTCAGGGTTGCCAACCATAAATTGGATTCCGAGGCACACTTTGTTGCCCAAGTCTGGTGACCATAACATGATCAGAGGGCATGCCATCAACGTGTTGCATGTGTTTGATGTGCCACAGAAGTTCAAAGTCATGAGCCTGATCATTGAAACAATCAAGAGGACTGCAGCAGATCAGAAGAGGAGTTGTGGATATGCACCTCAGATTCAAGAATTGATAAACTCAAAGATGGGCACAGGAAAATATCAATTGGATAAGGAACACTTTCCACTTTATCCAGACTTTGAGGACAATGAGGTTGTCATGAATGAAGATGATCCACAATCAGTTCAAGCTCAGGAGAAGAAGGAGAAGGCAAAGAGGGAGAAGGCTGCCAAGATGCCAACTCAAGAGGAGGCATCTGAATATTTCTTGAAAACCAAATAGGAGCAGCTTGGTTACTTGATAGCATCATCTCTGAGGATTGAGAAGGGGTTGGCCACCCTAACTCAAAACCAGGAGAGCCTGGAAATAATCATGGAACAAAAATTCTATGATCTAGATGTCAAGGTAACTGAGATTCAGTCAGTTGTGGAGCAGCTGCAGGATGACATGCAGGAGAGGAAGGGCAAGACTACCACCAATGTGTTTGCCAGAGTGCCCAGAGCCCAGAGGTCAGTTGTAGTGCCAGCGACAGACACTAGAGCAACAATTTTAGCACCAGCCACTGCCCCTACAGTTCCAGTGCAACCAGCTCCAGCACCAACTCCTCCAACTCCATCCACTTCAACTGAAGCCTTCATCCAAGGAGCCATCTCTACACCACCACCAGAAGATCAAGCCTGAGAGTCGATCTAGCACTATGCATTTTCTATGAACTTTTTGGTAACTTGTTGCCAAAGGGGGAGAAAAATGTATAGATCATAGGCTTCGAGAGAGAGAGTGTTGCTTTTGTTCTCTCTTGCTTTATTTGGTGGTTTTTCAATCTTTGTTTGCTTTTTGGTTGAGATACTATGCTTGTGAGACAATGATGATCATGTGTTTGATCATAAGCTACACTTATGCATGCTTGATATTATCCTATCTATCTTATGTGATCACTCACTATGCTTGGTGATGAGTGCATGTATTCATTGTTTATTATTTTGAGCGCTCCACAAAGATGTATGTGACATGGCAGAGTAACCCATGAGCCTAATTCATTGTGCATTTGCAGTCCAAAGCAAATCTAAAACTATGCACAAATTTAGGGGGAGCTCTTGCTTATCACATACTTCTCAAAGCGGCGATGTTATTTAAATTTTATTATCATTTGTAGAAGCTTTGATCTATATGTTGTCAGCAATTACCAAAAAGGGGGAGATTGAAAGTGCAACTATCCCTAGGTGGTTTTGGTAATTCATAACAACATATAGCTCATTGAGCTAATGCTATTCCAAGACTATTATTTCAGGAAAGCTCAATGAATGGCATGGCATGGATGATGAAAGTGGATCCCTCAAAATACTAAGGACAAAGGATTGGCTCAAGCTCAAAAGCTCAAGACTCTTCATTTTACATTTTAGTGATCCAAGATCACATTGAGTCTATAGGAAAAGCCAATACTATCAAGAAGGGATGAGGTGTTGCTTAATGAGCCTCTTGCTTCATGTGCTTAGTGATATGCTCCAAAACCCTCAACTACTTTCCCACATCCACAAATGACCTAAACCTAAAGCCAAAATCGGTCACACCGATTCTTTCTATCCGACGCCACCGATTCCAAAAGTCATAGCCACTGCCACAAACCCTAAGCAAATCGGTCTTACCGATAGGGATCTCGGTCTCACCGAGATGGGGTTGCAATCTCTCTGTTTCCCTTCGTAACGTTTCGGTCAAACCGAAGTGAGCGATCGGTCCCACCGAGATTGCAATGTAAACTCTCCGTTTCCTTTTTGTAACATTTCGGACTCACCGAAAAGAGCAAATCGGTCCCACCGAGTTTACCTGACCAACTCTCTGGAAAGCTTATTACCAAATCGGTCTCACCGAGTTTGTGTAATCGGTCTCACCGAGATTACGTTATGCCCTAACCCTAACCGAATCGGCCTCACCGAGATGCATGTCAGTCCCACCGAAAATCACTAACGGTCACTAGGTTTACTAAATCGGTCCGACCGAGTTTAACGATTCGGTCCCACCGAGTTTGGTAAATTGTGTGTAACAGTTAGATTTTGTGTGGAGGCTATATATACCCCTCCACCTCCTCTTCATTCGTGGAGAGAGCCATCAGAACGAACCTACACTTCCAACTTACCATTTCTGAGAGAGAACCACCTACTCATGTGTTGAGGCCAAGATATTCCATTCCTACCATATGAATCTTGATCTCTAGCCTTCCCCAAGTTGCTTTCCACTCAAATCTTCTTTCCACCAGATCCAAAACCTATGGGAGAGAGTTGAGTGTTGGGGAGACTATCATTTGAAGCACAAGAGAAAGGAGTTCATCATCAACACACCATTTGTTACTTCTTGGAGAGTGGTGTCTCCTAGATTGGCTAGGTGTCACTTGGGAGCCTCCGACAAGATTGTGGAGTTGAACCAAGGAGTTTGTAAGGGCAAGGAGATCGCCTACTTCGTGAAGATCTACAGCTAGTGAGGCAAGTCCTTCGTGGGCGACGGCCATGGTGGGATAGACAAGGTTGCTTCTTCGTGGACCCTTCGTGGGTGGAGCCCTCCACGGACTCGCGCAGCCGTTACCCTTCGTGGGTTGAAGTCTCCATCAACGTGGATGTACGATAGCACCACCTATCAGAACCACGCCAAAAACATCAGTGTCTCCAATTGCGTTTGAATCCTCCAAACCCTTCCCTTTACTTTCTTGCAAGTTGCATGCTTTAATTTCCGCTGCCTATACACTCTTTGCATGCTTGCTTGAATTGTGTGATGATTGCTTGACTTGTCCTAAAATAGCTAAAATCTGCCAAACTCTAAAATTGGGAAAAGGTTAAGTTTTTATTGGTCAAGTAGTCTAATCTCCCCCCTCTAGACATACTTCAAGGTCCTACATCCCGGCCAAGCAATCTTGCCCCGACCTTGCTCGTTCTATGAACCGCCACACACCGAGTCTCCTTCAGGGACCTAATGGTCGGCGCACTGTTTTCCTCGCTGGCATCGCTTCTGAGCCGCCGCCGTGAGTTGTCGCCTCTGAGCCTCAAGTCTCCGACTCTCGTGGTTTCAATTGCCCGGCTGTAAACCGCCGTTCGTGCCTCACCCAGTTGGCCATACTCCACGGTCAAATCTACAAGCTGGCATGACTTGCCTTCTAATCGCCAAAATCAGTGGAATACAATTGGATACTATATTTGGAAGTGGCCAAAGATTACATCGATTTCCTTAATGTGCGTGGAGGGACCCGTACTTTGGAAAGTTATTTTTCTGAAAAGCCAAACGCAAGTTCAATCAGTGATCAAAGACTTGGACAAATCTTTTGCTATGGTTGTCGTTCACGTGAGCATCAAATCCCATCGATCAGACATTATCAACGCTACGGCCCCGCCCCGAGTCAGTTCTGACCAAACGACTTGCAATCAAATCACCGGATTCTGCCGTGGCTCCATCCTCCATGTATCAAACAAAGCAGTCTCAGATCAATACAACTTCTGTTAAGACCAGCTACACAGGGGAATCTAATGACAGAAGTATCCAGGTGTAGCCTGGTTAAACAAGCCTAATCATGTACTACTAGCTCACGTGGTGAAGCAATTCCAAAATCCACTACTAATAGTACTGCTCACGAGAGTACTACATGAGCACCATTAGTACCACGTACATTGGAAAAATCATCAGGACGCGCACCAAGCATCATCCAGCATCAGTGTATGCGTCTGTCTGACAAAAAATGCCAGGTGATATTCATCTAAGTTTGTTTTATTATCACATATTATTTTTTGTCAAAGAACAATTTATCTTTGCCTTGGTCTGCGATATTGTTTATACAGGACAATTGCCGCACCTTGGGCTACCAGTTGCCATCTCCACGACCGTGCATTGAGCCGCCGACGCCTTTACTGGTTTCCACTTTTGAACTGCCCGCCGCGATTTAAGCCTGAGCTACACCTGCCGTGCGATGAGCCGCCGGGGCTGCATTGAGTCGCCTCTGCTGTGTTGACCCGCCATAGGTTGCCGGTCTACCAGAGCCGTTTTCTGTTGCGTTGAATGGATCATCGGTCATCCGAACAAATCAGGTGATATCCATTTAAGATTATTTTATTAGCGCATATTGTTTTTTGTCAAAAAACAATCACTTTGGTATGTACACTTTTATGTGCAGGACAATGATTCATCATAAAGATGGTGTAATGTCGTATCCATGGAGTGTGCGGTAGCATCATCATGCAACGGCATCTGCGACCGCTTACTATTCAACAGGTGGGCGCAAGCCACCGCCCCTGCGGTCCGGTCTACATCAACGCGCCAGCTGATTCACACATCTGCGCCGGCTTACAATGTGACGGACGACTTACCCGTCCACCCCCGCGGCCGACTCAGCGTCCGAGTGGCTTACCGCTCCCGCGATTGACTCGCCTGACCGCACTGGCTTACAATGCCGTGGCCGGCTCATCTGTCTGCTCCCCGGCCGACTCGGCCGTGATTGGTTTCAGCTTCACCGTGATGATCATCAACTCTGCGGTGGATAATTTCTGGCCTGACATGTCAGGTGAAATCAATCCGGTAAATTTTTATGTATTATATATTGTTTTCTTTAAAAAGAGCAATTACTCTGGCTTGCGATGTTTCTGATACAGGACAATTGTTCACTACATCAACACGACCTAGTTGACTCGCCAATCCGCGCAGTTTACCGCACCTGCGATTGACTCGCCCGTCCACACCAGTTTACAACGTCATGACCAACTCATCTATCTGTACCGCCTCTGATGTTGAAGTCGTCTTTTCCGTCTGTCTCTCGCGGCCTGGTCTATATCAACATACCAGGCCACACCTGTCTATGTGAGCTGATTATTGAATATGAGCAAGTCACTGCTTGGGAAGCCCGGTTTTTTCTTCCAACAACTTGAAGGAAAATTATCATGTGTTATCAGCCGCCGTCTGCACTGGATGACTCAATGGGCAGGCGCACAAGTCGCTTCCACTATAGTTTGGTTAACTTCAAAACATCCAGTTGGAAGGAACCATTGGCCGAGTTGCTGGCACGGCTCATACGGGATCATTTATAACCCGACGCAGTCACCTCAACATTCTGTGGATTCACATCGCGCTATCAACACCAATGATATACACCTTCTGCTATGGTCAAATATGGAGAATCTCAAAGACAACTCCTCAAGCCGCCTTGAGACTCGGGAGCTACATGGACGTGGCTCAGTAAATATTGCCAGTTTAAAGGCCGTCAGAAAATTTCCGGCTCAAAATGAAGAATTTTGGTTCAAAATCCGGGTCAAGGGAAGCTCTCACATATACGGTTCAAAATCCGGTTCAAGGGAAGATCTCACATATCCAATTCAAAATCTGGTTCAAGAGAAGCTCTCACATATCCGGTTCAAAATCTGGTTCAAGAGAAGCTCTCGCATATCCGGTTCAAGAGAAATATGTCTCTTACAAAGCTTTGAAGCTCTCAATATCCGGTTCAAAATCCGGTTCAAAAAGAATTTATCTCTTGCAAAGCTCAGATCTCAGGAAAAATTAAAGAAACCAAAGAGAGTCTGTTACAAAGCACAACTCAAACATAGGTACCCTGCTTTAATGACCATTGGGAGATGATCGTATTCGAATTTAGCTTAACCCTTTTGGTCTGACCCTGATCGTATTCGAATCAGAGTCGTTAAATATTCTCATGATCACTAGGGGGCTTCCTGTTCAAACATAGGTCGTATTCGAACCAAAGAGAACATAGCTGTCGGTACCCTCTTGATTGGCACACTACCGAGCTCACTAGGGGGCTTCTTGATCGTATTCGAATCATAGCTTAACCCCTTTTGGGAACCGACTTTGATCGTATTTGAATCAAAGTCGTTAAAAAAATCTCAAGATTATTAGGGGGCTTCCTGTTCAAACATATGTCATATTCGAACCAAAGAGAACATAGTTGCCGGTACCCTCTTGATCGGCGCAACGCCAAAGCCACTGGGGGCTACATGATTGTATTCGAATCCTAGCTTAACCCCTTTGGAACGGTTTACTGATCGTATTCGAATCAGAAGCCTTGATTGTTTCTTCTTATTTGGTTTAAGTTTTATTTGAACACATCCTTTATTTGACTTGAGACTTTTTTGTTCCAAGATCTAAGTGTAAGTGTGGTTTAAATTTAACCCGGCTTGATTTTGGATGATAAGTCGCCAACACATGACAATCATCATATATTTGCAAAGTGTTGGCTTCTAAGGATTGGGTTATCACCCTTACTGCACATGTATCATAAGCCGGCAGTACGATTCAATATCCCAGGATTTGCAGAACTATGACTTATATAAATGCTTAAGTCCAAGCTCATCATTAAAATTGATGCTTTAAAATGATTATCCTTGTGGATTTTCTCAAAGGCTATAAAGCCACCGGATTATAAAAATTCTGGCTTACAATGGAGGCGTATTAAATCGCCATCGGCCAAGAGCCGCCGGGTATTTAAACTCCGGATTTACTTGTCAACAGATAAGGTATTCAAATTTCTAATAGCCAAACTTGGCTGGATTTTCATGATGATATTAAATACTTGGAAGTTTTGTCTTCTAAGTTTTGGGTTATCACCTCTACTACATTAATATGGTCTTCAAAGGCTTCAGCGCAATGCTATTATTTATCAATGGATATTGATTTATTTTACATGGAGGGATAGTCCCAGTCGCGCAGGCTTACACTCGACACTTGGGGCAAATTATATTCAAAATTGAGTTAGACAAAATGTTAAGTCCATGTCCGTGCCGCATGCACCGTGGCACTGGGGTCTTGAAAGTCTTTTGCAACTATGAAGGATACCTTGTAATGGCCCCTTGGGGCTACCCCATGCCTGGAACATGAACAAGCCTCAGTCCATCTGATATGAGACAGGCACTACTCGGTTGGTAAAGCCAAAGCCTTAACTTCTGAGCATGGGTCTCCCAAGGTGAGTTGCATATGAAATTATCCATGGAAATCACAAAGTCAGCCTTGTATGTATGCGGTTACTAAGCGACCCTGGAGGCTCCCGTTGCTGCTGATGACCCACAAGTGTAGGGGATCTATCGTAGTCCTTTCGATAAGTAAGAGTGTCGAACCCAACGAGGAGCAGAAGGAAATGATAAGCGGTTTTCAGTAAGGTTTTCTCTGCAAGCACTGAAATTGTAGGTAATAGATAGTTTTGTGATAAGATAAATAGTAACGAGCAACAAGTAAATAAAGTAAATAAAGTGCAGCAAGGTGGCCCAATCCTTTATGTAGCAAAGGATAAGCCTGGACAATTTCTAATAATGAGAAAGGAGCTCCCGAGGACACATTGGGAATTATCGTCAAGCTAGTTTTCATCACGCTCAAATGATTCAGCGTTCGGTACTTTGATAATTTGATATGTGGGTGGACCGGTACTTGGGTACTGCCCTAACTTGGACAAGCATCCCACTTATGATTAACCCCTATTGCAAGCATCCGCAACTACAAAAGAAGTATTAAGGTAAACCTAACCACAACATTAAACATATGGATCCATATCAACCCCTAACGAAGCAACGCATAAACTAGGGTTTAAGCTTCTGTCACTCTAGCAACCCATCATCTACTTATTACTTCCCCATGCCTTCCTCTAGGCCCAAATAATGGTGAAGTGTCATGTAGTCGACGTTCACATAACACCACTAGAGGAAAAGACAACATACATCTCATCAAAATATCGAACGAATACCAAATTCACATGACTACTAATAGCAAGACTTCACCCATGTCCTCAGGAACAAACGTAACTACTCACAAAGCATATTCATGTTCATAATCAGAGGAGTAATAATATGCATAAAGGATCTGAACATATGATCTTCCACCAAGTAAACCAATTAGCATCAACTACAAGGAGTACTCAACACAACTAGCAACCCGCAGGTACCAATTTGTGGTTTTGATACAAGATTGGATACAAGAGATGAACTAGGCTTTTGAGAGGAGATGGAGCTGGTGAAGATGTTGATGGAGATTGACCCCCTCCCGATGAGAGGATCGTTGGTGATGGCGTTGGTGATGATTTCCCCTCCCGGAGGGAAGTGTCCCCGACAGAACAGCTCCACCAGAGCCCTAGATTGATTCCGCCAAGGTTCCGCCTCGTGGCGGCGGAGTTTCGTCCCGTAAGCTTGCCCCCGATTTTTTCCAGGGTAAAAGTGATGATATAGCAGAAGATGGACGCCAGAGGCCCACCAAGGGGCCCAGGAGATAGGGGGCGCCCTATAGGGGGGCTGTCTCCTGGACAGGGTGTGGGCCCCCTGGCCTATTTCTTTCGCTTAGAAATTCTTATAAACTCCAAAAAGTTGTTTCATGGAGTTTCAGGACTTTTGGAGCTATGCAGAATAGGTTTCCAACGGTTGCTCCTTTTCCGGCCAGAATTCCAGCTACCGGTATTCCCCCTCTTCATGGTAAACCTTGTAAAATAAGAGAGAATAGCCATAAGTATTGAGATATAATGTGTAATAACAGCCCATAATGCAATACATATTGTTATAAAAGCATGATGCAAAATGGACGTATCAACTCCCCCAAGCTTAGACCTTGCTTGTCCTCAAGCGGAAGCCGAAATTGAAAAATATGTCCACATGTTTAGAGATAGAGGTTTCAATAAAAATAAAATACGGACATGAGGGCATCATGATCATTCTAATAACAGCAACATATATAGATTTTGTCATATGATTTCCTATGCTTAAGTAACAAGCAATTCACAATGTCAAGTATGGTTCAAAAACTTCATTGGGAACTAACAAACTATAATCTCAGTCATTGAAGCAATTGCAATTTATCGTAACATCAGAAAGAGTCAATAATAGAGCTTTTCAGCAAGCTCACATACTCAACTATCTCGTAGTCTCCTACAATTGCTAACACTCACGCAGTACTTGTGGTTATAGAGTTTCAGCCGGACACTGAGAAAGATAGGGCTTATTGTGTTGCCTCCCAACGTATTCACCTTTAGGTGATGTCAACAATAATAGCCCATGCTAACTTACATCCAATTGGATATATATATCATGATCTTTCAAACACGAGGAGCTTGCCAAAGGATAAAATGAAAAAGGGAAAGGTGAGGATCACCTTGACTCAAGCATAAAGTAAAAACATAAAGTAAAAGATAGGCCCTTCGCAGAGGGAAGCAGAGGTTGTCATGCGCGTTTAGGGTTGATGCATAAAATCTTAATGCAAAAGAACGTCACTTTATATTGCCCCTTGTATGTGGACCTTTATTATGCAGTCCGTCGCTTTTATTACTTCCACAACAAGTTCGTACAAAGCTTATTTTCTCTGCACTAATAAGTCATACATATTTAGAGAGCAATTTTTATTGCTTGCACCGATGACAACTTACTTGAAGGATCTTACTCAATCCATAGGTAGGTATGGTGGACTCTCATGGCAAAACTGGGTTTAAGGATATTTGGAAGCACAAGTAGTATCTCTACTTGGTGCAAGGAATTTGGCTAGCATGAGGGGGAAAGGCAAGCTCAACATGTTTGGAAGGTCAATGACAATATACTTTAACTGAGATGTCGGAAAACATAAACCATTACGTTGTCTTCCTTGTCCAACATCAACTCTTTTAGCATGTCATACTTAATGAGTGCTTCACAATCATAAAAGATGTCCAAGATAATATATTTATATGTGAACCCCTCTTTCCTTATCACTTCCTATTAATTGCAACGATGACCAAGGCTACGTTCATCAACTCTCAACAATTTTTATGCCTCATACTTTCTATGTGTGAAGTTATCACTATCCATAAGATCAATATGAACTCTTTTATTCTTTCTACTTTCTCAAGATCATAGCACATAGCAAAGCCCTTGACTCAACACTAATCTTTATTATAGATAGCACACGACTCGATTACATAAAGAGATCACAATGCAAAACTCAAAACTACTTGAATCAAAATTCAACTACTAATAAGAACTACTAAAGGATCAACTAAATAAAGCGGTAAAGATAGGAGTGTGATGGTGATACGATACCGGGGCACCTCCCCCAAGCTTGGCAGTTGCCAAGGGGAGTGCCCATACCCATGTGATTATTTCCTCGGAGGTGATGGAGGTGGTGATGATGATGGTGGATAATCGTACATTGAGCGTAAAAGTTCCTCCAACTTGCGGATAATACACTTAAGCCCAGCAATATGAACCTTCAACAGACAATTCTCCTGTGTGAGATACTTGTTCTATATGCGAGCTAACTCAATCATCTTGAAAGCTTCAATCTCTGTTGGAGTAAAGAGGTTAGGTAAAGGTTGAGGGATATCTTCTTCTTTCACCGTCGGATCTTGAACCTCCATGGCTTCCTTGATCCCTTCATCCTTGTTGATCTCTTCTGGTTCTTCTCTTCTCAGCTCTATCTTCAAAATCCAAGCATCCTTGTCTTCATTGTTGGAGGAGGGTGAAGTCATGGTGCTCTAAATCTAAAACAGAAACAGCTCGAAACGAAAATAGAGGATATTTGCGTGATACGGTGGTCAAAACCTTCGGAGTATATATAATAAATTTTTACCGACCAAAATACGTAACATACAAGAAAACGGAGTCCGGGAGGCACACGAGGTGCCCATGAGACAGGGGCGCGCCCTCCACTCTCGTGGGAGCCTCGTGTCCCTTTCGGACTACTTCTTTCTTCCTAAAATTCTTAAATAATCCAAAACTGATAAAAATTGCCATTTGGAGTTGTTTTGGATTCGGTTTACGTACCGTACCACATACCTATGCCTTTTTAGAGTCTGGAATATTCTGGAAAGTGTCCCTTATGTATTCCTCAGGGGTTACAGTTTCAATAATATTAGTTTCAACATTGATAGGATTACCTGAAATATAGTGTTTAATTCTTTGACCGTTTACCACCCTCGGATTCGTGCCTTCGAAGTTGTTGATTTTTATAGCACCAGAACGGATAGACCTCCTCGATAACGTAGGTACCTTCCCATTTTGAGAGAAGTTTTCCTGCAAAAAATCTTAAACGAGAGTTGAATAATAACACATAATCTCCTACGTTAAACTCACGCTTTTGTATCCTCTTATCATGCCAACGTTTGACCTTTTCTTTGAAAAGCTTGGCATTCTCATAGGCTTGGGTTCTCCATTCATCAAGTGAGCTAATATCAAATAACCTCTTCTCACCAGGCAAGTTTGAAGTCATAATTGAGCTCTTTGAATAGCCCAATATGCCTTATGTTCAAGTTCAAGAGGTAAATGACACGCTTTTCCATAAACCATCTTATAAGGAGACATACCCATAGGATTTTTGTATGCAGTTCTATAGGCCCATAATGCATCATCAAGTTTTTTGGACCAATTCTTTCTAGATCTATTCACAGTCTTTTGCAAAATTAATTTGAGCTCTCTATTGCTCAACTCTACTTGACCACTAGACTGCGGATGATAAGGAGATGCTATTCTATGATTGACATCATACTTAGCAAGCATCTTACGGAAAGCACCATGAATAAAATGTGAACCACCATCAGTCATAAGATATCTAGGGACTCCAAACCTCGGAAAAATAACTTCTTTAAGCATTTTAATAGAAGTGTTATGATCAGCACTACTAGTTGGAATAGCTTCTACCCACTTAGTAACGTAATCAACAGCAACTAAGATATGTGTATAACCATTAGAGGCAGGAAAAGGTCCCATATAATCAAAGCCCCAAACATCAAACGGTTCAATAACAAGAGAGTAATTCATAGGCATTTCTTGACGTCTACTAATGTTACCTATTCTTTGACATTCATCACAGGATAAGACAAACTTACGAGCATCTTTGAAAAGAGTAGGCCAATAAAAACCAGATTGTAGTACCTTGTGTGCAGTTCTATCTCCAGCGTGGTGTCCTCCATAAGATTCAGAGTGACACTTACGTAGAATCTGTTCCTGTTCATGCTCAGGCACACAACGTCTAATAACACCATCTACTCCTTCTTTATAAAGGTGTGGATCATCCCAGAAGTAATGTCTTAAATCATAAAAGAACTTTTCTTTTGCTGGTATGTGAAACTAGGCGGTATAAATTTAGCAACAATGTAATTAGCATAATCAGCATACCAAGGAGCAGTACGAGAAGCATTGACGACCGCTAATTGTTCATCAGGAAAGCTATCATTAATAGGCAGTGGGTCATCAAGAACATTCTCTAACCTAGACAAGTTATCTGCAACGGGGTTCTCAGCTCCTTTTCTATCAATAATATGCAAGTCAAATTCTTGGAGCAAGAGAACCCATCTAATGAGTCTAGGCTTAGCATCTTTCTTTTCCATAAGATATTTAATAGCAGCATGATCAGTGTGAATAGTAACTTTGGAATCAACAATATAAGGTCTAAACTTATCACATGCAAACACAACTGCTAAGAACTCTTTTTCAGTAGTAGCATAATTTCTCTGGGCAGTATCAAGAGTCTTACTAGCATACTGGATAACATTCAATTTCTTATCAACTCTTTGCCCTAAGAACATCACCTACAGCATAATCACTAGCATCGCACATAATTTCAAAAGGTAAATTCCAATCAGGTGGCTGAACAATAGGTGCAGTGATCAAAGCTTTCTTAAGTGTTTCAAAAGCTTCTACACAATCATCATCAAAGACAAAAGGAATATCTTTTTGCAATAAATTAGTCAGAGGCCTAGAGATTTTAGAAAAGTCCTTAATGAACCTCCTATAAAAACCGGCATGACCAAGGAAACTTCTTATACCTTTTATGTCCTTGGGACATGGCATCTTTTCAATAGCATCAACTTTGGCTTTATCAACTTCAATACCTCTCTCGGAGATCTTGTGCCCCAAGACAATGCCTTCATTAACCATAAAGTGACACTTTTCCCAATTCAGGACGAGACTAGTGTCTTCGCATCTCTGCAAAACTCGATCAAGGTTGCTCAAACAATCATCAAAAGAGGATCCATAGACGGAGAAGTCATCCATGAATACCTCACAAATCTTTTCACAAAAATCAGAGAATATAGCCATCATGCATCTTTGAAAGGTAGCAGGTGCATTACATAAACCAAAAGGCATACGTCTATAAGCAAAAGTACCAAAAGGGCAAGTAAAAGTAGTTTTAGATTGATCCTTCGCTGACACAGGTATCTGAGAGAAGCCAGAATAACCATCTAGAAAGCAAAAATGTGTGTGTTTGGATAGCCTTTCTAGCATTTGATCAATAAAAGGTAAAGGGTAATGATCTTTCTTAGTAGCTTCATTTAACTTACGGAATTCAGTTACCATCCTATAACCTGTAATAATTCTTTGCGGGATCAATTCATCTTTATCATTAGGAACGACGGTAATACCTCCCTTTTTAGGGATACAATGGACAGGGCTTACCCATTCACTATCAGCAACGGGATAAATAATACCTGCCTCAAGGAGCTTTAGTATCTCCTTTCTTACCACTTCCTTCATCTTGGGATTTAATCGTCTTTGAGGATCTCTAACTAGTTTGGCATCTTTCTCCACTGAAATCTTGTGTTGACATAATGTGGGACTAATGCCCTTAAGACCATCCATAGTATATCCAATAGCTGCACGGTGCTTCTTCAGAGTTTTCAATAATCTTTCTTCTTCTTTCTCTGAAAGGTTAGCACTAATAATAACAGGATATATTTCTTTTTCATCAAGATAAGCATACTTAAGATTATTAGGTAATGGTTTAAGTTCGAACACGGGATCACCCTTGGGTGGAGGGTGATCACCAAGAATTTCTACGGGAAGGTTATGTTTCAGCATAGGTTCCTGTTTAAGGAACACTTCATCTATTTCTTCCCTTTCCTTCATAAACATATCATTTTCATGGTCTAGCAAATATTGTTCTAAAGGATCAGTTGGAGGAACAGCAATGGAAGCAAGACCAATAATCTCATCCTTACTAGGTGGTTCCCTTTCACGAGGTTGTCTACTAAACTTAGCAAAATTAAACTCATGAGACATACCATCTATGCCAATAGTAACAATATTCCTTTCACAATTAATCTTAGCACTAGCAGTATTCAAGAAGGGCCTACCAAAAATAATGGGACAAAAGGCATCTTGTGGGGAAGCAAGAACAAGAAAATCAACAGGGTATTTAACCTTCCCACACAAAACTTCAACATCTCTAACAATCCCAATAGGTTTAATAGTATCCC
Source organism: Triticum aestivum (assembly GCF_018294505.1). Classification (NCBI taxonomy): domain Eukaryota; kingdom Viridiplantae; phylum Streptophyta; class Magnoliopsida; order Poales; family Poaceae; genus Triticum; species Triticum aestivum. The sequence continues at coordinate 540,707,311 of NC_057807.1, read as the reverse complement.
TATTAACAAGCTTAATAGGGACATCAATGTCTTCTAATTCAATGGGTGCAATGTCGTGCATAATTTCTTTATAAAGATCATAAGGTATCGCACTAGCACTGGCACCCATATCACATAAGCCATGATAACAATGATCTCCTATTTTAACGGAAATAATAGACATGCCTACGACAGGTCTACGTGTCTTAGTATCAGGTCTAGCAATATTAGCAGTCTCACCCAAGAAAGAAATAACATGCCCATCTAAGTCCTCATCCAAGAGATCTTTAACCATAGCAATACTAGGTTCAACATTAATTTGCTCAGGAGGTGTATAAGTCCTAGTATTACTCTTACGAACAACAGTCGAAGCTTTAGCATGATCCTTTATCCTAACAGGAAAAGGAGGTTTTTCAACATAAGCAGTAGGAACAATAGGATCACTATAGGTAATAGTCTTTTCTTCGACTGTAATAGGTGCAACTACTTTCACTTCAACAGGAGGATTATATTTAAACCACTTCTCCTTAGGGAGATCAACGTGAGTAGCAAAAGATTCACAAAAAGTAGCTACTATCTCAGAGTCAAGTCCATACTTAGCGCTAAATCCACGAAAAACATCGGTATCCATAAAAGATTTAACACAATCGAACTTAGGTGTCATACCTGACTCCTTACCATCGTCGGAACCCCAATCTTCAGAGTTGCGTTAATTCTTTCCAATAAGTCCCATTTGAAATCAATAGTCTTCAGCATATAAGAACCAGCACAGGAAGTATCGAGCAGGTTGCGATTATCAAGAGAAAGCCGAGCATAGAAATTCTGAATAATCATTTCCCGAGAGAGCTCATGATTGGGGCATGAATATAACATTGACTTAAGCCTCCCCCAAGCTTGAGCGATGCTTTCTCCTTCGCGAGGCCAGAAATTATATATGTAATTACGATCACGATGAACAAGATGCATAGGATAGAACTTCTGGTGAAATTCCAACTTCAATCGCTTATAATTCCAAGATCTTGTATCATCACATAGCCTATACCATGTCATTGCATCTCCCTTCAAAGATAAAGGGAAGACCTTCCTTTTGACAACATCATCGGGAATACCTGCAAGCTTAAATAATCCACAAACTTCATCCACAAAGATAAGGTGTAAATCGGGATGCAATGTTCCATCTCCTGCAAATGGATTAGCTAGCAGTTTCTCTATCATACCCGAAGGAATCTCAAAGTAAATATTTTCATCAAGTTCAGTAGGTTGAGGAGCAACTCTTTGCTCTTCTGGTTGGGGTGAAGATACCCCAAACAAGCCCCTCAAAGGATTAGTTTCCATAGTGACAAGTAACAGAAAATTTCAGCACACTATATAAATGTTTCCTTACCAAGTTCCACTCACCAAAAGCGCTACACTCCCCGGCAACGGCACCAGAAAAGAGTCTTGATGACCCACAAGTGTAGGGGATCTATCGTAGTCCTTTCGATAAGTAATAGTGTCGAACCCAACAAGGAGCAGAAGGAAATGATAAGCGGTTTTCAGTAAGGTTTTCTCTGCAAGCACTGAAATTGTAGGTGATAGATAGTTTTGTGATAAGATAAATAGTAACGAGCAACAAGTAAATAAAGTAAATAAAGTGCAGCAAGGTGGCCCAATCCTTTATGTAGCAAAGGATAAGCCTGGACAGTTTCTAATAATGAGAAAGGAGCTCTCGAGGACACATTGGGAATTATCGCCAAGCTAGTTTTCATCACGCTCAAATGATTTGCGTTCGGTACTTTGATAATTTGATATGTGGGTGGACCGGTACTTGGGTACTGTCCTAACTTGGACAAGCATCCCACTTGTGATTAACCTCTATTGCAATCATCCGCGACTACAAAAGAAGTATTAAGGTAAACCTAACCACAACATTAAACATATGGATCCATATCAACCCCTAACGAAGCAATGCATAAACTAGGGTTTAAGCTTCTATCACTTTAGCAACCCATCATCTACTTATTACTTCCCCATGCCTTCCTCTAGGCCCAAATAATGGTGAAGTGTCATGTAATCGACATTCACATAACATCACTAGAGGAAAAGACAACATACATCTCATCAAAATATCGAATGAATACCAAATTCACATGACTACTAATAGCAAGACTTCACCCATGTCCTCAGGAACAAACGTAACTACTCACAAAGCATATTCATGTTCATAATCAGAGGAGTAATAATATGCATAAAGGATCTAAACATATGATCTTCCACCAAGTAAACCAATTAGCATCAACTACAAGGAGTAATCAACACTACTAGCAACCCACAAGTACCAATTTGTGGTTTTGATACAAGATTGGATACAAGAGATGAACTAGGGTTTTGAGAGGAGATGGTGCTGGTGAAGATGTTGATGGAGATTGACCCCCTCCCGATGAGAGGATCGTTGGTGATGGCGTTGGTGATGATTTCCCCCTCCCGGAGGGAAGTGTCCCCGGCAGAGCAGCTCCGCCAGAGCCCTAGATTGATTCCGCCAAGGTTCCACCTCGTGGCGGCGGAGTTTCGTCCCGCAAGCTTGCCCCCAATTTTTTCCAGGGTAAAAGTGATGATATAGCAGAAGATGCACGCTGGAGGCCCACCAGGGGGCCTAGGAGATAGGGGGTGCGCCCTATAGGGGGGCGCCCCCTGTCTCCTGGACCGGGTGTGGGCCCTCTGGCCTATTTATTTCGCTCAGAAATTCTTATAAACTCCAAAAAGTTGTTTCGTGGAGTTTCAGGACTTTTGGAGCTGTGCAGAATAGGTTTCCAATGTTTTCTCCTTTTCCAGCCAGAATTCCAGCTGCTGGTATTCCCCCTCTTCATGGTAAACCTTGTAAAATAAGAGAGAATAGGCATAAGTATTGAGATATAATGTGTAATAACAGCCCATAATGCAATAAATATTGATATAAAAGCATGATGCAAAATGGACGTATCACTGCTCAAGTCTACGGGATCATATTTAAAAAGTCCCTGCTCACTATTTCATAATGAGCCGGCACTTGGGGGCTACATGTGATATGAATATAAGGGAGGTACACTTTGACACTTGGTGTGAGCAACAGTTGTGACCCGGTTCTGTCAATATTTACAAGCCCACAGTCTTGGCAATTATAGTTCGCCAGCCTCTATATCCTTAAACCAGCGGATCACCAGATGATGAATCTTGAGTCCAATATGTTTATTAAGCCGGAGCTTTGGAAACCGACTCAAGTGGATTATTTCTTACAATATCTCTCTACAAGAGACCAATGTCAGCAAGTTGATTCTGAAGCTGGCCTGTTGACCCGGATTTTTCAAAAGAAGTATCTGGATTTTTTGCATTGACAAAAGTTGAAACATATCTGCTAAGGAGATTTGTTATGAATTCATGGGCGTGTACCAAGAAGGAAATGACAAGGACTTAAAGATGATCAGGTGTCGGCTTACAAGAATTTTTAACCCGGAGCACAACCTGTCAAAGTTGTGCTGGTGTTTATTTTGCAGGATCAGTTTAACATGGATAAATCCAAATTAAACTGGGAGCTAATGTTGGGGATATACCCCGCAGCATGACCCGGCCGGAATTATGACCCGACTGGACTGGAGCTTGGCACTCACTGGTGATCCGCCCGGATATGATGGTTTACATGTAACCCGCCTGGACATTGTGACTCACTAGAGACCCGGCGGGCGGATTAGACGGACGACAAGGCCCAAGGCCCAGCAGGCCGGCTTATACTTTGGTGGGCCGACTTAAGAGGAAAGCGTAAGGAATATTCCCTTACAAAGGAAGCAAGACTAGGACTCCACTTGTAATTGAGTAATCCTAGTCCTACTAGGACTAGTCATGTAACCCGCCCCTTCAACTTATATAAGGAGGGGCAGGGCACCCCAAGAGGGAGGGGACAGGAAACAATGTTTAGGGCTAGACACAAAGACCCGGCTTACCAGCGACTCCCTCATGATCATAACGAGACCTAGCCACAAACAACATGTAGGGTTATTACTGGATGATGTTTCCCGGGGTCCGAAGCTGTCTAAATCCTTGTCTTGTGTTGCGTCTCACGATTCCGCCCAGCCCCTCTCAAGCTACCGCATAGATGCGTTTGCCTCGCGACTAAGTCCTCACACTAAGGACATCTGTCGTGATAATTCCATGACATAAAGTGTTCTTCAGATCCTCTACTCATTTCGCTCTAATTTTTGTTTCCATTACAAATAGTAGAGTGGGTCCTTCTTGCTTCACAATACTGCGAAGCTCCCGAACTGCCTCGGGGTTCCCAAGCCCCCGGCAGTTCCAGCTCAAAACACTCATTGGGATGGGCAGGACCGCGCCGCGGTCTCTGCCGAATTCTCTGGAGTTGGTTTCTTTTTGTTCGGTACACGGTCAAACTCACTGCCCTCACCATCATTGCTAGCCGAAGTTGAGCCTTCCTTAAGGATGTCAGCATCCGCTGCATCCATGCCCCCATCTGTGAGCAACAAGGTTCCGGCCATCGGTCTATAGACTTGAGTAGGAGCATCTTTCCTCTTTGGTGCTTGCTTGTGCTTCATAGGGGAGACCACCTGTCGGTGTCAAAACCGGCGGATCTCGGGTAGGGGGTCCCGAACTGTGCGTTTAGGCGGATGGTAACAGGAGACAGGGACACGATGTTTTACCCAGGTTCGGGCCCTCTTGATGGAGGTAAAACCCTACGTCCTGCTTGATTAATATTGATGATGTGTGTTACAAGAGTAGATCTACCACGAGATCAAGGAGGCTAAATCCTAGAAGCTAGCCTATGGTATGATTGTTGTTCGTCCTACGGACTAAAGCCATCCGGTTTATATAGACACCGGAGAGGGCTAGGGTTACACAGAGTCGGTTACAATGGTAGGAGATCTACATATCTGTATCGCTAAGCTTGCCTTCCACGCCAAGGAAAGTCCCATCCGGACACGGGACGAAGTCTTCAATCTTGTATCTTCATAGTCTTGGAGTCCGGCCGATGATGATAGTTCGGCTATCCGGACATCCCCTAGTCCAGGACTCCCTCACCACCTCCTCGCCTAAGTCCTTGTTGGTGCTTGAATTTCTAGTAGTAGGCTTGTTACTGGCACCCTGCCTTGGATCTCTCAAGGAGTACTCACTAGTGTTGGGAAACATAGTAATTTCAAAAAAAATCCTATGCACACGCAAGATCATGGTGATGCATAGCAACGAGAGGGGAGAGTGTGTCCATGTACCCTCGTAGACCGAAAGCTGAAGCGTTATAACAACGCGGCTGATGTAGTCGTACGTCTTCACGATCTGACCGATGCAAGCACCGAACGTACGGCACCTCCGAGTTCAGCACACGTCCAGCTCGATGACGATCCCCGGACTCCGATCCAGCAGGGTGTCGGGGATGAGTTCCGTCAGCATGACGGCATGGTGACAATGATGGTGTTCTACCGACGCAGGGCTTCACCTAAGCACCGCAACAATATGACCGAGGTGGAATATGGTGGAGGGGGGCACCGCACATGGCTAAGGAACGATCACGAAGATCAACTTGTGTGTCTAGAGGTGCCCCCTCCTCCATATATAAAGGAAGGAGGAGGAGGGGGCCGGCCAAGGGGGTGGCGCGCCCTAGGAGGGGGAAACCTACTCCAAGTAGGTTTGCCCCTCCCTTTCCTAGTCCAAGAAGGAGGGGGAAGGAAGGAGTGGGAGAGGGGAAAGGCAAGGGGGGCTCCGCCCCCCCCTTCCTTGTCCTATTCGGACTCAAGGGGAGGGGGCGCTCCTCTTTCCCTGGCCGGCCCCTCTCTTTCTCCACTAGGGCCCAACAAGGCCCATTAGTTCCCCGGGGGGGGGGGGGGGGTTCTGGTAACCCTCCGGCACTCCGGTTTTCTCCGAAATCACCCGGAACACTTCCGGTGTCCGAATATAGTCGTCCAATATATCAATCTTTATGTCTCGACCATTTCGAGACACCTTGTCATGTCCGTGATCACATCCGGGACTCCGAACAACCTTCGGTACATCAAAACTTATAAACTCATAATAAAACCGTCATCGTAACATTAAGCGTGCGGACCCTACGTGTTCGAGAACTATGTAGACATGACCCAGAACTGTTTCCGGTCAATAACCAATAGCGGAACCTGGATGCTCATATTGGCTCCTACATATTCTATGAAGATCTTTATCGGTCAAACCGCATAACAACATACGTTGTTCCCTTTGTCATCGGTATGTTACTTGCCCGAGATTCGATTGTCGGTATCCAATACCTAGTTCAATCTCGTTACCGGAAAGTCTCTTTACTCGTTATGTAATGCATCATTCCGTAATCAACTCATTGGTCACATTGCTTGCAAGGCTTATAGTGATGTGCATTACCAAGAGGGCCCAGAGATACCACTTCGACAATCGGAGTGACAAAACCTAATCTCGAAATACGCCAACTCAACATCTACCTTTGGAGACACCTGTAGAGCTCCTTTATAATCACCCAGTTACGTTGTGACGTTTGGTAGCACACAAAGTGTTCCTCCTATAAACGGGAGTTGCATAATCTCATAGTTGTAGGAACTTTGTATAAGTCATGAAGAAAGCAATAGCAACATACTAAACGATCAAGTGCTAGGCTAACGGGATGGGTCAAGTCAATCACATCATTCTCCTAATGATGTGATCTCGCTAATCAAATGACAACACATGTCTATGGTTAGGAAACATAACCATCTTTGATTAATGAGCTAGTCAAGTAGAGGCATACTAGTGACATTAAGTTTGTATATGTATTCACATATGTATCATGTTTCCGGTTAATACAATTCTAGCATGAATAATAAACATTTATCATGATATGAGGAAATAAATAATAACTTTATTATTGCCTCTAGGGCATAATTCCTTCAACTAGTCGCCGGCCTCCTGGACTCGTCCGCTGCGTGAAGCTTAGGACCAAAGGGGAGTTCCCCTTGCTCGTCGCGGGATCCCGGTGTTTGACAATATAATTCCGAATGTCCCAATGTGCCACATGAGAAGCAAAAGTACGGTAACTGCTCATACTGAATATCATACATATCAACCTTCTTCCTCATTGCAGAATCAATGAGAATCCACCTCCTAAGAGGCTTCTCAACATCAATAGTGATCCTTGCTCGCAGAAACCCTCCATCATGGTCAAACTTGACAAATTGTGCATGCTGATCCATCTGCTTTGCTATAGGAGTCCACCAAGCTTCGTCCCTCAAATTATAGGGCAAATTCATAACCCTAGCCCAAATATGCAACCGATCAAACTTCACCTCATCTGGCCTCATGCCCTCATCAAATTCTACGAGCACTACGACATTCTTGCTGATATGCCATGGCGACCCGTTCCAGACCCGATCCCTATCTCTCTGGTTTTCAAACTCCGCAACAAACATATTGATTCCCACGGAACAAAACTGCAAACCTCGTGGGTTACCCCACGCCGGCCGAAGAGCACTGATGATTGTCTTGATGTGAAGATGATTACGATGAAGGACTTTACCAGCCAACAACCACTTCACCGGACCGCTATCAACTCGATCATCAATAACTAGAGGAGTAGCTTCTTCCTGAGAGATATCACTACTAGGAAAATGCTTATACACAGTAGCATAGTAGTAGCGCCAGAAAAGAGGAAACGCTGCTGCTAATTAGTAGTAGCGCTGTTGCCCTACAAGCGCTACAACTATGAGCATAGTAGTAGCACTGGAGATGGAAAACACGCTACTACTAAAACTGATAGACCATTCCCACGTATACTAGGAATACTAGTAGCGCACATGGGAAACAAGCACTACTACTATGGATCTTAGCAACAGCGCTTTTTCCCTTACCAGCGCTACTGATATATGCAGTCCCCTCCTAAGACCAAAGTTTACTCCCACCTCGCTCCGTGAACAGAATTTTTACCACCTTAAATATGGTGCTTCTAAAACCATCACAACCACTTGGTCTTCATTGAACTCTATGTGTAGGATCTGTGGCCGCAATAGGAATCTTCACCGGTTCTTAAAACGGAGAAGATTCCTATTGACAATTTAGATTCTACACAAAAAGATCATTGATGACCAATGCATTTTTGAAAAAATTTACATGCTTAGCATTGGTAGTAGCGCGTTTATACAGAGAGCGCTACTGCTATTCATTTTAGCAGTAGCACTGGTTAATAAAAAATCGCTACTGCTATTGATCGTAGCAGTAGCGCTTGTTAGAAACAAGTGCTACCACTAAAGCCCTAATCCAAAACCGCCCCGTGCGTGCGCGTCCCCTCACTTCCCCCCTCACACTCACATCATACATCACTCCGTCACCGTCGTCGCCGTCCCTCCTCCTCCATCGTCGTCATCCTCCTCCACCCCAAGGTGCCTCCCTCCTCCTCCCCCTCCCCCTCCTCCCTCCTCCTCCTCCCTCTCCCCCGGTGGCCCCCTCCTCCTCCTTCCTCTTTCCCGGCGGCCCCCTCCTCCTCCTTCCTCTTCCCCGGCGGCCCCCTCCTCCTCGTCCCTCTCCGGCGGCCCCCTCCTCCTCCTCCCCCTCCTGCTCTCTCCTCCTCCTCTCTCCTCCACCTCCTCCTCCCTCCTCCTCCTTCCTCCTCCTCCTCCTCCCACATCCACCTCCCCCTTTCTGTAAATAGAATAGGGAGTTTTTAGAATTTTTAGATTTTTTTAAGTAAATGTAGGTTTTTAGTATATTCTATTTTTAGAAAATCTTAATAAGTAATTTGAATAGAATAAAACATGAAATTGAAAATTTTTTTAGTAAATGTAGGTCTTTTGAATAGAATAGGAAATTTTTAGAAATTTTGAATAAGTAATTTTGAATAGAATAAAATATGAAATTGAAAAAAACAGGAAAATGTAGGTCTTTTGAATAGACTAGGAAATTTTTAGATAATTTGAGTAAGTAAATTTGAAAAGAATAGGAAATTATAAGTAAATTTGAATAAGAAAATTTGAAAAGAATAGGAAATTATAAGTAAATTTGAATAGAATAATTAAATGTAGCATATGGAGTTTCACTAAGTCCTAAGATGACGATAATAATGTTTTTGTTTATATTTTGTTTTTACAGAGATCAAGGAGCCCCTGCATCATCCCCGCCGTCGTCCCCGTCACCGACGCCGTCCGACCTCGATCGAGGTGAGACCAGCCACCCCATGTTGTTAATTTAATTTAGGTATTTTAGGTGTTTAATCTTAGAATAACATAGTATGAACCCTAGTTATGATCGAAGCATGTTTAGAATGTAGGTTTTTAATTAGGTGTAGTTAATAGAATTTAGGTGTTTTAGGTGTCACATTTGTTGTTATTTTTTTAGTTAAAACAATTAATCCCGCATCAACGTCGACGATGCCTATCCCGCATCCTCGTCGTCGACTCGGCGGAGGAGGCCAGCTTGATCAGAGGGGCCATGTCCGGGACTGGGCTCCACTACTAGGGAAAAGCCTAGCAGCAGCGTGGGTTCTAGGTATATCAGTAGCGCGGGGACCGGCGCTACTAATAAGGCGCTACAGCTAACCCGTAGCAGCAGCGCGTGCACGCTCGCGCTACTACTATACAAGTGTAGCAGCAGCGTGCTGCGTGGAAGCTTGCTACTGGTAATATCTCTAGCGCGCTTTGTCTGGACGCGCTACTGCTACTGTCATGCTGCTGCTAACTTTTCTCCACTCACTACTGCTAATTTTAGTAGTTTTTGAAAAAAAATCTGCATATTTGTTTTGTATGAACAGGCTTTATACAAGAATCTTTAGCAGATACAAATGTCATCATGATACACATACAAATGGCTGCGAGACCACAAATGTAATGATAGCATATACATACAAATAGTCTCATCATAATCATCATCCAACACAAAGTGGTATCTCGTCATTATCTTGAAAAGTAGCAATACATGCAAGTCTCGAATACTTGCAACTACAACGTCATCCATCTAAACAATGGTATATGCGAGAAGAAATATCACTATGAGTGAGAGCAGAACTGTGTAGTACATGAGGCGGCGGTTACGATTCCTCTCTCGCGCTAGCGTGAACCTCAAGTAACTAGCTTCTCCTTCTTGTCTGCTTTTGAAGCCTTTATGGCTAGTGCCCGAGACCCCATTCACTTGCGCCTGACACTCAGGCCACTCCTTGTACACCCCCAGAACCTTCCCTTTGTACACGACATAACACTGCCATCTCGCCATCAAGAAACTAGGTACCTGTTAGAGATGCATCTTCATCAAGAGGATGCACAATCATATGCAACAAAATATACTAGAGCAACACGAAAAATAAAGGGTTAGCAACTAGATGCAACATACAGTACGCAAACTAATTAACTAGAGGCACGCAGGTCATCGTACCCAAACTAACAAAGTAGCGTTATGGAAGTTCGGCAGGGACCGTGGACATCACAAAGTTTCATCGCTATAGAAAGTATACAAGTTCAACTGACACATATCATCATCATCGGCATCGTAAATCACTAGAAGTTCCATCCTTCCATATCATCGAGGATGGACCCTAGCTTCTTGAATGACGTGAGGTCTTGACGTTGCATGCCTATGTGAGTTCGGACGTCAGCTCGCGATATAGGGCCGTGGTGGAACATCCCCTTCTCATCGATGACTTCTTTCATGATGATCGTCGCAATGTCCCTTTGGATGCGAAAGAAGTCATCTCTAAGTTTATAATCCGCTTCTCCATGAGATTCTAGCCACTTGTGGATATGATCATCATTTCTGCTTGTCATGCGAAGCTTTTGGTGATTCGTGCTGAACTCAATCATGAGATGGAGGATGTAGAATCCATCCTTCTTGCTTGGTTTTGGGACATGGATGCGGCAGAAGTTAGTTTTATGCGTGAAACCCATCTTCTTGTTCCTTTGTTTTCTGATCTGCATGTGGCCACCTCTAATGCTGAAGCCTTGGAGAGCATCATCTAGAATATTCATTATGTGGGTGTAGTCCTTCTTCTCGTAGTCTCTGGAAGGGTCGAAATACATGGCGTGGGAGACTCGCGGGTAAAGAATGATAAGGACGGCGCGCCCGTTGCTACGGGGAAAAGACACCTCAAATTATTCTCCATATGAGCGAGAAGGAATGATTGAAATGTACGAAAGGGTTGTCCGGAACTGACTTACTTTGGATGATAAGGCAGGAGGACAATTTCCTGGTCCTTATTCTATACCATGAAGTTTTGGAGGTAGTCCCTAGCAGTTTCATGCTCAAAGTCATCGAGACTCAAGAAAGACTCGTGCATGTAGTACGGATCCGTCACATAGATTTGCGAGATTTCTTCTCTCTTCATGACGGAGCTCATATGTAGCGCAAAAAGGCAGACGATTGTAAAATCGAGACGCCTTGTCAGAAACATCTCAAAGATATGGTCAAACCGCAGGAAGAACACCTCCGCGGGCTGTGCGTCGACGTAGCACTTCCCCTCAGGCACACGAGCCACGTATGTCGGATATCCTGGATCCTTCAAGGCTAGTAGGCTTTTCTCAGTCGACAACACATGGTCGTGCAGTCTCCTGAGATCCCCTGATAGTGCCTCTAGCGGTTTCGGCGGTAGCATCGGCTCGCTTGTGAGATGGAACATGGCCGCACCTTTCACGGGTACATGCTCTTCAGAATCCATCGTCTGGCTGCTATGTGCTCTGGCTTGTTTGGAGGCAGCTATCTTCCCCAATATCTCTTCCTCTCCTTTTTCTTGGGCACACCTTCCAGACCCTTCCTTAACCCCTGCCCCAATGTTCCCGGGCTAAGCACTATACGACCCCCGGCTAGTTGAGCATGTGTTGAGGCGGCATATTCAGGCGTGTCTTATGAGGATTTCATGAAGAGAGACTTTTTGCAATCCCTGCTACGACCTTCCTGCCCGAGCAGATCATCCATATCCTCATTAGCATGCTGATAGCCCGATTCGTCATATGGTTGACTAATCATATCTAAGTCACAGTCATACACGTTTGTATTGAGGAAACCCATTGGGTCGACCTCTGTATCATCATCCATTCTCTGTTCTACAGGACCGATTACATCAGCCAGTACTATTGCACCCCCTTCATCATGTCGTCCGCCGCTCTCACCCGGCACTACAGGAGCTGGTAATTGCGTAGGCGGGGCGGTGGTCTCCGCACATGCTTGTTGATGTGTGGTTATTGGTGTGCTCTCGACTGACTCCAGACGAATAAGATTCTTCGGCCATAGCAGCACCCAACCCTTGCAGCTTCCAATCCGCGGCGGGGTCTCGTCGTCCTCTCCCACATGCTGTACTGGAGGAGGCAAATCCTCGTGCCCCGATTTCACACTGGACAAGTTAACCCTGAAGTGCCCAGCGGGGATCAGCTGGTTGTGGAACGTGGGTTGCAAGGGGTTCATTATCATCCCCTTTCCCACGTCCACCTTCTAGCCTTTGATCAAGTAGAGTATGGTGCACGGGGTTTCTTCAACCTGCAAACACATATGTCTGTGGCGTAAAACATCCGAAAGGCAACGAAAATGGAATATTCTATATATATATATATATATATATATATATATATGTTGGTGTGACATGTAATTACCGTGAGGGCGTCGAGCTCAGCCAAAGACGAAGGCCCACCTAGAGCGCCAGGGACTGAGGACGGGCTGCTATGAGCGGGAGCGACTGCGAGAGGAGGCCTGGTTGCGTGAGCAAGTGATGGTGTGGTGTTGTTGTTGTTCACGAAGTTGCTCCCGACGAAACTGGGCAACGGGAAATCATGTACCGTCTTGTCTGGATTTTCCTTCGTCCAGTTGATGATAGCCGGAACCAAGTTAGTAGCGAAACCATTTCTACAGGCACTTACAACAGCATTGACTGCCTGCTGTAGCAACTCATTTTTCTTCTCGGCTGTTTTTTTCGCGTCCTCAGCTGCTTTTTTCTCGACCGCAAGCTTCACCTTCTCGTCGATGTCCGCCTAACTAAACTTCTTTTTCTGCTTCTTGGCCTCCGGGCCCTCATTGTAAAACACCTTCCACGTGGCGCCGTCTCCAGCACCGTGCACACGACCATATTGTGGCCGCTGGCCCAAAGGGAGTCCCTTAAGTTCGTTCAAGGCCCGGTTGAGAGGGGTGTCCCACTTGGGCCTCATCGGAGAAGTAGGGCTTTCGGCTGCAAGCTGGTGTTGCTTCTCCTGCAGAAGGAGCGTGAACTGTTTAGGAATGTGTAGTCGACTAGATCTGGAGCTAAATGTAAGGTGGTAAAAGAATAATTACCAGTAGTCTAATCAATTTCCTCGTGATCTGGTCCGTGTAAAAAACCTTCTTTTCCTTGTCCCACTTGTAGCGGGCCCTGATGAAGTCACGCTCCAAGGGGTTGGTGAACTTCGCGAAGGGGTCTGGGATACCCGCGGCTTCACGTTCCGCGTCCTCCTTATCCCATATGGGCCTTTTACCGAGGTAGCCACGGCTTCCGAGGCGATGCTTCCCCGTGTTCCTTTGCTGAAGGCTCTTGAATTTCGCAGCCTTAGCCTTGGCTGCCTCGGTAGCGCAAGTGTCCTTGAACTTTTCGAACTCTGTAAGTGTCGGGTTTTCCTCCAGAATCTTGGACAGTGGTTCCTCGGCCTCAATAGCTCATTTCACCCTCCCTTTCCAGGAGGCAAAATCATTGCTGAACATGCCCATGGCGTGATTGTTAATCTTTTTCATCTTCGGATCATCCCACAGTTGTTCTATGTTATCATCTTGGTCGGGGAACTTGAATCTCTTGTGCAACTTCGTCAGGAGCAACTGCGTCAAATGTTCTTTACTCCTTAAGTCATCGTCGTTGATGCTCGCGCATTCCCGTAGGAGGCATCCTACTTGGTTCCCATAGCACTTGCGAGGTTCTTCCAGCTCTAATGGCTCAAACTTGCCAGGTGCCATCTTTGTGATCACTAGTCGTCCAATCCCTAGTTTGGTAGGTTTTTGTACCCTCTGCTTCTTCTGCATCTTCTTTTTGGTAGCGGCATCGGCGTCGGTACCTTCCCCGCCGGTATCTTCCCCGCCGGTCTCGGCGCCGCCATCGGTCTCGGCGGCGCCGTCGGTGTCGATGTCGGCGTCAGTACCATCATCGAGGCCGACTTGCAAACCTTGACTATGCAATTGCTTAGCAGTCAAATAGTCGAGGTACTCTTGTTCACCCTCATAATCCATCTCGTCTACATCTTGGTCAGAAGGCCCAGTTTCTTCGTTGTTCGACATGTTTCCTATGATTAAGTCTCCTCATTTAATTATAAAACAATGAAAAAAAATGAGAAATGACATAAAAAAGAAATCTATGTTTGCCGGAATGTCGTTTCCCAGCACTTGATATGCCTACTATCTGGCACAAATCATGCCAAAATTCACGGAAAATTTCGGCATGACCTTTGCTAAAAAATGGACATATCGAGGGCCTGAAATTCACCAGAACGGAAATGAATCAACATTTCGGTGTAACATAGGCCACTCGGATCATTTACCCTGCACATAATCATCATGTCCAAATGACATGTCCAAATTTCCAAATATGGCATATCCAAAACATCACATGTCCACATATCAGATGTCCACTTCAAATTTGCATATAAAAGGAAGAAAAATATAGAACTTGAAGAAAAAACCTAGCTAAATTTATAACTAAATATATAACCTAATTAACCATCTGCCCTAACTAAAACCTAAGTAAATTAACCAAAAAACATAGCTACCAGAGAGAGGAGGAGCGGTGGGGGGCTTACATAGGGTGCAGGCCTGACGATGGCCGAGGTTGGGAGGGGTCGGGGTCGGGGTCAAGGCCGGGGCCGTGGGCGAGCACCGGGGCCGGAGCCGGGGTCGGGGTCGGGAGCCGGCGCTGGGGTCGGTCGAGGTCGGGGTCGGGGGCGAGCGCAGAGGCGCGGCGAGGGCACGGCTCCGGCGGTGCAATGGGGGAAGAGAGAGTATGGGGATTTGGGGAAAAAGAGGCGGGATGAATAGAGCAGTGGGGATTTGGGGGGTTAAGTGGGCATAGTAGTAGCGCGTTTAGGAAAAATGCACTATAGCTACTCCAGGTAGCTATAGCGGTTTCGTGTAGAAAGCGCTACTACTATCTTGACTAGTTGTAGATCTTTTCTCACAAAGCGATGCTGCTATAACCAGGACCTATATAACAGTTTTCCTGTTTTTTCCTTCTATTTTCTTTTACTTTATTTTCTCTCACTTTTTTTTTTCCGAGAGCAGTGAACGAAGGGAATGAAGGCGATATATATTGCATCATTTGACGGTTAAATATGTATACAAAATAGGAACATATATATTACATCATTTGACCCATGCATAATAATGGCTAAGTGTGTATACAAAATAGGAACATATATATTACATCATTTGATCGATAACATACGGTTCCTCAGTGTTGATGTTTTTGTTTTTGAGTCAGCTTCTTTGCCTTCTTGTTCGTTGAAGAATAATTGAGCCCCTCATTGTGACTTTGCCTTTTCCATGGAGTACGATTTTTCTTAGGTAATGTATATTGATTCTTCTTTTGACGTATACTTCATCATCATCATCATCTTCCCTCATTGGGTTGCCGTACTGATCATAGTCTTCCTCGTTGGCGACTCCATCCATTCCAATGATGTTCCTTTTGCCTCTCCTCAGGACAACACGGCTGGGATTGCGCGGGTCGGTTATGAAGAAGCATTGTGTCATGTGCTTAGCATGTACCCATGGCTCGTTTTTTGCGATAGCGTTCACGGTAGCGCTCTTGGCATCGGGTATAGTCATGGTAGTGAAATTCCGATTTTCTCTTTCAACATTCTTAGCCCATCTGACACGGAACATCATCGTGTTGTGTAGTCCAGAGTAGTCAAGCTCCCAGATCTCCTCGACCCTTCCGTAAAATCTTTCAGTTGCGCCGTTGTCGCTGCCGGTCATGCATTCCATCGTCACCCCTGAGTTCTGATCATCACTGTCCATATCTTTGGCCTCCGTGTAGAACGTGTATCCGTTGATATCGTATGCCTGATAGGTTAGGAGGTTGGGCGAGGGGCCATGTGCTAAGGCGTATATGAGCAATCCGTCCTTACAGCCCTCCTCCGGGGGATTAGCAATAATATGCTCTTTGAACCAATGCAGGAAAGTGGAGTTGTGCTCTCTAGTAACTTCGGCGTCCGTCCTGCATACCCCCCGGTCACGATACTTCTTTGCGATAATTTCTTTGTGCAGTGCCACGAAAGGATCTACCTCGTCTAGGTGTTGTAGCACTACCAAGTTTGCTCTGTCAAAGTCGCTGCGTCGATCTGAGTATGCCACGTGCAGTTCCCTGCGACCGTTGGAGTGACCTTCTCCTTCGAGCCTCCCATCGTGCTTGTTAACGGGCAAACCAACACTAACACCAGGCGGCTGGTCTGCGCCATATAGAAAATTCTCGCAGAAAGAGATGCACTCTTGTGTCAGATAGCCCTGGACGATGCTTCCATCCGGACGGGACATGTTACGAACGAATCCTTTGATGATCCCATTCATCCTCTCAAACGGCATCATGTTGTGCAGAAATGACGGCCCCAGGTCTATTATGTCGTCCACAATATGGACACACAGATGCACCATCACGTCAAAGAACGCGGGCGGGAAGTACATCTCAAGCTCATTCAGTATCACAACGATCTCTTCCTGTAGCCTTCGGAGCTGCTTCACACTGATAGACTTTCGAGAGATGACGTCGAAAAAGTTGCAGAGACCAATAAGCGTGTCACGGACGTGCTTGTCCATTATCCCTCTAAGGGCAACAGGTAGTATCTGCGTCATCATCACATGACAGTCATGGGACTTCATCCCGCTGAACCTTTTCTTGTCCGTGTCTAGATATCTGCTTATCTTGCCACAGTAACCGGAACTAACTTTGACTCCGGTAAGGCACTTAAAGAATTGATCGATCTCAGCCTGACTTAAGGTGAAGCAAGAAGGGGGGCAATAATCCTCTTTCTTTATTTTCTTGCCCTTCTTCTCCCGCGCCTCTGTCTCCGTCTCTGTCTCGTCTGACTTTTTACGGGGCGGCATGTGCAGATCTTCCCTGATATTCAAATCTTGCAAGTCTTTTCTTGCCTTCGGCCCATCCTTGGTCTTATCCGGCATGTTCATCAGTGTCGCGAGCAAGCTCTCAAGGACATTCTTACAGATATGCATTTGATCAAGGCAATGAGGTGTATCGAGTTTGTGCCAGTACTCCAAGTCCCAGAACACAGACCTCGTCTTCCATACCTTCAGCAGCGGCTCCGGCGCCTTTTTCATCGTCTTTCCCGGCGCGGGGCACTCCTTCCAGTTTTTCAACAGCTCATCGATTTCGGCACCGCTCCGCTTACGTGGAGGTCCTCGATGCTCAGCGTGACCATTGAATAGATCTCCACGGTTTCTCCACGGGTCGTCCTGTTCGAGCCATCTTCGATGCCCCATGTACACGATTTTCCCAGACCCGCCATCTTTCCTTGACGTTAGCTGCTGAGACGTCGTATCATCCATGCACCGCGTGCATCCGCAATATCCATGGCACACCTGGCCTGCGACATATCCGTAACCGAGATAGTCGTGCACCGTCGTGATCAGCGCGGCTCTCATGTAGAAATACTCGCCTTTGCTGGCGTCCCATGTCTTGGCCGGTGTTTTCCATAACGTGTCTAACTCCTCTTGAAGTAGCCCCAGATACAAATTAATATTATTTCCTGGTTGTTTCGGCCCTTGAATAAGCATGCTCATGTGAATGTACTTCGACTTCATGCACAACCAGGGGGAGGTTGTACATCCATACAAACACGGGCCATGTGCTATGGTTGGTGTTCTGGTTGCCAAACGGATTCATGCCATCGGTACACGCGCCGAGCACGATGTTCCTTGCATCACATTCGAAATACCGATAGAAGCTGTTCAACGCTCTCCACTGGCTTCCATCCTTGACGTGTCTCAGCTTCGGATCATCTCCATCGTCGGGCTTCTTCCTCTCCGCGTGCCAGCGCATTAGCTTTGCTTCCTTGGGATCTATGAAATACCGCTGGAGACGGGGAGTGATCGGTAAGTACCATACAACTTTCTGGGGACATTTCTTCCCGGCCTTCTTGTATCGAGAAGCATTGCACACCGGACAGCTTGTTTTTTCCGCGTGCTCCTTCTGATAAATTATGCAATCGTTGATGCATGCATGGTATCTAACGTGCGGCAGATCAAGAGGGCACACGATCTTCTTGGCCTCATCAACACTAGTAGGACATAGATTCCCCGCGGGAAGAACATCCTTTAGGTACTTGAGATGCTCATCGAGGCTAGTGTCGGTCCATTTGTTTTTAGCCTTCGTCTTCAGGAGTTGGAGCGTGAAACTCAAGCGGGTCACCTCAGGATTGCAACCATCATACAATGGAGTGTTCGAGTCTACCACTAGTTTCTCCAGCTTAGCCTCCTCTCTAGAAGCAGCTCTCTCAGTACTCGTCTCCTTGCGAAGTAGTGCTTGAACATGAGGGTCCCGCACGATTGAACTTAGTACCGACGAACTCTACTGCGTGGAGTCCATGTTCTCTCCGCCGCCATGTCCAGTCCCTTCTCCTCCGCCATGTATGGCCCCTTCTCCGCCACCATGTCCGCCTCTTCCCCACCTCCATTATCGATCATCTCTTCGTCTTGCCCCGTGTCGTCATTGCCTGCCCCGTCGGCGTCCTCAACATCGTCATCCTCATCTTCAATTATCCACCGAGTATAGCCATCCATGAAACCAGTCATGAGCATGTGCGCTTTGACACGACCATCGTCATAGGGGTCGAGCCAAACTATTCCTTTGCATTTTCGACACGGACATAAACCTCTGTCTGGTTATTTTCTTTCATGTCCTGCACCGCCGACCGCAACCACCTGTCCACCATCGTTCCACTAACCATCATGAACGTCTGCACGGTAATAATAAACATATTGATTATAAAAATGCGTGCATGCATCAAAGTCATACAAAAATTCGGCATGACCTTCCCTAAAAATAGGACATATATAGATCTAGAGTTTGCCCAGAATTCGCCAAAACGGAAATAAATCGACATTTCGGCAAAACATAGGCAACTCAAAAGCACAATTTGGCGTCAACTCATGCCACACACACAATTTCCATCATATTGCCCAATTATCATATCACACACACATACACATATTTCCATTTTGCGAAAGCATGAAATTTTAATCACCTCTATCTCGAGATCGAGCACACGGTGGAGATGATGATGTAGGGAGATCAAAAGTGCACAAAGCTCTTCTTGACAAAGATAGATCTAGTTAGGGGGCAAATAGGTCACTTAACTAAATGCTATATCTACCTAGCTTGCTAATTTGGGAGGAGACAACTTCAACTAGTGGAGGGGGAAGGAAAAAGAGAAATGAGATGCATTAATGGAGGTGATGTAGTTAGCTAGGAGTAATAAAGAGAGAGAAAGGTAGGTAGAAGGGGGAGAGTAATGGGGGGAGAAGTATTGAGGAAGAAGAAGAGTGAGAGAGGGAGGATGTGGGAGGTAGGGGAAAGGGAGGAGAGGAGATGGGGGAGGGAAGGACGGGTGGGAAAAGGTGGTGGGGTGCTGCGTCTTACCAGTTGCGCAGGAGGAAAAACGTGCTACTGCTAAGAGCATAGCAGCAACGCACTTTTCTCACACGCGCTACTGCTAAACGGGCCAACCGTGTGGACAATTTCAAAATTAGCAGCAACAACGTGAGTAAAAAGTGCGCTACTACTATTGCATTAGCAGTAGTGCGCATCATGACACCGCGCTGCTGCTAAACTTAGGTTGTTGGTTACTGCCGGTCGATTTTTGTAGCAGCGTGGTTTAGCCCTCACGCGCTACTGCTAGATTTGCATTAGTAGCGTGTTTTTCTTAACCTCGCTACTGCTAATTAGCAGTAGCGCTTCTTTTTGTGCCGCGCTGCTGCTAAGATTCTGTGTATAAGGTTTTCCCTTGTAGTGCTCCGCCGGGCTGGTACTAGGAGGTGCTACCTTCCGAGGGGCGCAGCTTGGTGAGGAGCTAGCCCATCGTTGACCCGAACCTTCTTTGGTGGCGATCGCGTGGGCCAGTGACGGTGCCGAGGCTTTCGGACACCGCGGAGGTGGTACGTTACCGTGTCAGCGAGGAGGACGAGCATGTCCGTCGCTACATGGTTGCATTGGAGGGCAGGTTAGACAATACCTGGCAGGTTCTTCAGGGATCTCACTGGAGCTATGATCCTGTGATGGTTCCTTCTCTTTGGGTGTCCACCGCCCGCGCCGATACCCGTCGGGCGCTACGGTTCTAGTTGTATTAGTGATGCTATATATATGATACTATTCAAGGTGTATTAGTGATAATATTCGACGATGTACGGACGCAAGAGATGATGTAGTTTTGCTTATTGAATGCATGCTAATTTGAATAATAATTTATTTTACGATTTGGTTTTGCTTATTGAATGCTCATATGATGTAGATATAAACATGTATATCTCATGTTGCTCAAATAGGATATGTGCTTGCCCAAGTGGCCGGCCATGTTTGCAGGTTACACCTCCTATAGTGGCCTATGTTTTGTCGGAGTGTGGATTATTTTTCGTTCCGGCAAATTTCAGGCGCTTGATATGTCCTTTTTTAGCAAAGGTCATGCCGGATTTTTCCGTGAATTCTGGCATGACTTGTGCTAGAATATGTAGGAAATATCGAGTGGCCTGGATTTTTTCGAAAAATAATTAAACGACATTTCGGGTTGACTTTAAGTCTGTCGAGGCTCCATCACTGAAGGTCACAAAATCAGTGAGGGAGTGTATCCACCATATATGAAAGAGGACGAAGAAGCCCGACTGTTGTCGTGGGGGTCGTTTCTCCTTCTTCTCCGGGTGCTAGACCTTTGTTATGCACTAGGGAAAGAAGGAGTAACGACTATCACCGACGGTCGCAAATGTCAGAGAGGAATCAGTGTGTGAGAGTCTCCACCACATATGAGAGGACGAAAAATCCCGACTGTTGTCGTGGGGGTCGCTTCTCCTTCGTTTCCGTGTGCTAGACATTTTGGTGTAATGCACTCGGGAACGAAAGGAGGAGCTACCATCACCAACGGTCGAATGTATACACCACGCGAGCTGAGAGTTTTCAAGAAAAAGACTCGACAGGCCGATAGTCAACCCGTGATGAATAATAATGATCTAATTTAATTTTTGTAGTACATATATTGAATTGTACAAGTTTAATCTTTGAATTATGAATGTAGGAAATGTCGTCATCGAACGACGAAAGTCTCCCGGAGGAGTGCAGCCGGTGCCACGACGATCGAGGTCTGTGCGACAGGCCTCACCTGGACGAAGATCGGCGCTTCAGCATTAAGCTCGAGGAGACCTTCGATGTTGAAATGGTACGCAACGACGACAAGTGTTTTTTTCGTAATTAAGCACGACTTCAACTATTTCAACGTGTAATTTTCATCTTTTACAATTTGAGTAGCTTATCTCATGTCATGCAAGACGCTATGTCTTGGAGAGGATGGATTTTGAAGACCATGAAAATTTCGAAACAAAGAAAATTCACCTAAGGACTCATCATGGTATGGATTTTGAAGTAAATCTGTATAATTCTGAGAGCGTAACCCATTTTGGTTGTAAAAATTGGGAAGCACTTTGCAAGATGTATGGTTTTTATGAGGGTATGCTTGTCACCATGCATCTTGGTGATCCTGACATCGACCAAGACAATATGGACATTTAAGTCCTTGTTGATACGCTTTCAGTTCTACCGCTATGTGAGTTTCTCAAACACAGTTATTAACTAACTTATATTGTTCATTTCAAAATAGTTGACAGCTTATTTCCATTGACAGCTTATTTTTATTGCTCAAACAATGTGCGGAACATGGTAGACAGAGCGTACTACACCGATGGCTCTGAGTTAACTTATCAGGAGAAAAATTATCTGCTCGCATCTTGTACTGATCATGAGAATTACAATATCTATTATAAAACTCCTCCACATTATGGTCAATACGTGCCACTAGTGCACGTGTTGAACTACGGTAACATCCATGGAGATGCCATGGTAAGATTTTTTAGTATTACTACATCCGTGCATCTTTTGCATAATTTTTTTTAAAACTTAACTACATTGCTAACTACGAAGTTATTACTATGTTTTTCAACAGAAAATCCCAAATGATTGTGTGCCTCATCTGATGTATCAGAATGGTCGCCTTGATGTTTTGAACATACGGCCAGGTCATCCTACAAATCTCACATGTCCATATCAGATTTCTAAAAGAAGTGAAGACATGAAAATCAAAGAATAGAAAAAATATATGGACAGTCGTAAGGAGGTAGTTGGAAGCAACATTGTGCAAAAGGCAAGAATTGAAGACAAGATAATCTCCATTCTCCATAATGGAGAGTCAGGACATATCTTGTTTTATGCTATTTTACTTAAGAGAAGGTAGTAGGTCCTAGTTAATAATACTCATAATCATGTGCTAAGAACAACTGAGTAGGATTGGTTAGATGACTATGATGATGATGTGGTATCGAGTAGAAGTTGTATGATCGATGATGATGAGTATGACTTGTTATTATGATACCAATGATGAGTTATTTATTATTATGATCGATGATGCATGATGCTAAGTTGTTATATGAGCATGATTACTTATTATATATAACCGTGGGTGAAATGAATTTGGAGTAGATTCAAGTACTACTAGTACTTTCGAAGTGCACCACATGTTGCCTCCACTTGAATCTACTCCACATTCATTTCACCCATTGTTATATATAATAAGTAATCATGGTCATAAAATCATATGATGAAAGTACTGTATATAAAACCGCACAATGAAAATAAGCTGTATTTTTAAAAATACAAGACAATGTATCAACAACGCTTTTCAGAACAACTGCTACTGCTACTGCTACTTACAAGTAGCAGTAGCGCTGCCCAAAGGAGAGCGCTACTGCTAACTAGGTATAGCAGTAGCGCTCCCTTTCCAGCGCTACTGCTACTAGTTAGCTGTAGCGCCTTAGTGGTAGCGCTGGGACCGACGCTACTGCTATGCATATTTCAAGTGCTACTACTAGGGTTTTCCCTAGTAGTGTATCCAGTTTGCCCAGAGCTTCCTCCAGTTTTCGTCTGGCGGCGCGGGCCGACTGATCATCGGTTGCCGCCCCCGCATCCGCGCTTGCACTTGGCATGGCCATCATCGGCCCCGCTCATTCGATCCCTCTCGCCCCGACGAGTATCCTCAGGCGAAAAGCTTGTTCCACGTCCAAACCCTAGATTGCCTCGGGCGCCGCCAGAGGTGTTAAGGTTAGGGGGAAAAAACGATTCAGAAAGGAGGTATTCACTTTGTAAAAACATCCTAGTGAACATATTAGTGTACGCGTATATGTATTTTCAAAGCGAACAATCAAGCTGTTAGGCTTGAGGTATGCAACAAATACTCAAATACAGTAGTGAAAGCAGAAGTAGGAAATTCATTTCCCTAGTGGATTAACAGTGACCTTTTTTATTCTAGAGAGAGAGTTGGATTAACAGTTTGATGGGCCGGAATTGTCACGCTAGGCCCATGAACATGTCACACATATGTTTCCCTTCGTACTCGTAGACCTTTTTTCTTCCCCAATCCCCATGGTGGTGCTGGTGCCCCCTTCCCCATCCCGCCGCCGCACAAAGCCAGCCAGCGTCGCCTACCCCCAGATCTCACTGGGCGAGGGTGTAGGCGGAGCCTGACCCCCAGCTCCCAGACCTCTGCTACAAGACGACGAGGGGCGGCCGCCAACCCCTCTGTTCGGCACCGGCCCCAGGCCCTCTTCCACCGTCGCCCCACAAGCGCTGCAGCCTTCGTCCATGGCGATCTTGGAAGAAATTTCGGCCAAGTGTGAATCCCTTTCTCCTGCTCTTTCATTTCTAGAATTTATTTGTCGTGTCTTTTGCTTGTGTGTGTGAACTCTGAACATCGGACAGTCCTTTCGTAGTTCTGTTAATGGTGCTCCGGTTATATATCGTGTTTAAAATGTTAGGGTTTAGGTGTTATGCTGCTAAAGAATTAAGTGGCAAAGGATAGGGCTGAGATACTTATGTCATCTTCCTTGCTGTTATACAGCCGTTATGCTGCTGAAATATTGGTGTGACAAAAGGAGATGAGGTATGAAGAATCCATCTTGTGAACAGGTACGGTTGAATTGTGTTTTCCATGCCCTGCTAGCTTCACTTAGTGCATATTTAATAGTATTTTAGATGTGAACTTTCAGAGGACTGCTATTTTAGAGATTAATAAAACTTGAAATGGCAGGCAATTTCTTCTTCCTTGATCCCGTTCCACAAGGAAGCCAATAAAGAAATGGGAGGCGAGACGCAGCCACTGGCGGCCGCAGCAGTCACCGTATCCAAGGTGCTCGACGATGACGACCTCCTCATCGAAATCCTTCTCCGCGTCGGTTTCCCCACCACCCTTGTCTGCGCTGCCCTCGTCTGCAAGCGCTGGCTAGGGCACGCCTCCGACCGTGCCTTCCTTCGCCGTTTCCGCAAGCTCCACCCGCCCCGCCTCCTCGGCTTCTACATTGACGACTTTGGTCTTCCGCCTGGCTTGACATTGGTGTTCGTCCCAGTGCTGCCTCAGCCCCCAGAGCTTGCTGTCGTTGTCCGCCGTGCGAGGTTCAAATTGAAAACCAACAATGCCAGGTCTGCCACAATCAGGGACTGCCAGAACGGCAGTGTCTTCTTCACCTTGTACAACGGCAGAAGCAGAAAGTCAACCAGAGTGCACTGCCCATTGTGCCCCGAGAGAGGTCCAGCCATCCTCCCACAACTCCCACGCCCTGGACTCGGGAGTAACTGCACTTTCAAACAAGTTCTTTCCAAAGAAGAAGGGGATGGCATGTCCTACTACTACTTGTATGTGGAGTCTGCCAGGCGCGCAGAAACAGAATCTATGCTACACGTATATATGTTGCAAGATGGTTCCCGATGGACGCATCATCTCTTGGACATAGACAACCTCCCTGAACCACGATGGGAACCAAAAGCTGTGCTTGTTGATAATAAAATCTACATGGCGGCTGCCGAGACTGCCATTATTGTTTTGGATTTGTCGGACTTGAGTCTCTCTACAATTCAGCTTCCGCAAGGTGTGGAGCATGGCGTCATTGGCACCACTATGTTGGCACGTGCTCATGATGCTTCTGGTGTATATCTCATCCATGTTGAGGAGTTTCAACTTCGCATCTGGCTCCACAAGGGGGGAAACTGGTCATTGGTTGATACCATTTTTTTGCATGAGATGTGTGCTAACTTGAGGAATTCATGTTGCACAATCGAGGATGAGGATAGACTTCTTCCACTGAACCAGGTGGTGGACTATGGTGACTTTGTGTTTTTGAAGATGGGTGGATGCGCACTCCAGTTGGACATCAAGTGCAGGACACTGCGTAAGGTGTATGAAGCAAAAAACGGCCATTTGGGTTTTAATATCCATCCTTTTATGATGATCTGGCCTCCCACATTCCCAACGCTCAAGTATGATCCTGCAAGGTTTGTCTTTTGGCCCTTAGATGATCTGTGTACTGCCCTTGTTTTTTTTTTTTGCATGAATGCTTACTGCCGTTGTTGAGCTTACAGAATTTGTAATGTATGTCCATCACACTGTCGAAATGTGTTAGGTATATGATTGATTCCTTAGGGATATTTTAACAATATGTTTGCCATAAGAGAATGCTTTCCATAATAAGATTTGAAATCACTTGTCTACTGTGGTAATATTACATGGCGCTTATTGGTGGTCATTATAGGGGGCACACTTTTTTAATACGGGTGTTGCATGGATGATGAGGATGTCCCTTGCACGTGGCATTGGTGTTTGATTTGCTAGTTGAGAAGGACCATGTGGATAGCTTAAAGAAAATGGAATTTTCCTAGTTGCCAAAAGATTACGCATGACTCCCTTTAAATATGGCGGGCCCCTAAGGCAAAGAATCTGCTTGGGTATCATTCGTACTAAGGAATAGTGCAGCGAAAGAAAATTTCTAACATGATTTGTTCACAATATATTTGACGCTTGCTCTTTTTTTGGTATGAGGACACACTGCCAACAGATGCTAAAATCAAGTAAAAGAACAACTCGTCATAAATAATATATATGAAAATTAGTACATGGCAAAGGTGGACCGATCCTAATGACAACTGACGCCCTACTACCAACTTGCAATCTTCAAAATCAGGCTTCAGCTGCAGTTGTTGCACATTTTGCCTGAAGTGATCTTGCTTGCTTATTTCCTTAAACAAGCCTAAAAGATCACGGGATGATAATAATGGCGAGTTTTCACATCTTTTTTTGTCACAAGCTTGACGATGTCTTTCCTAAGCTTGTTAAATGCTTAAGAACATATAACAACATGCATTTCAGAATTCACATCCTATCTGCATATCATGATAGTCATTCAGATATCTGAATCTGAAGAGAGCTAGGATATCTGAAAAATTGCGGAGCTGTAAACAGTCAGATCAACTAACCGACTTCTCCTATCCTTAGTGAAGTGAACTGTGGAGCTTTAAACAGTCATATCAAGTAATTTACTCCTAATTCCTTAGTGAAATGAGCAGTTTGCGTTAATGGACAGATAACAAATTCTGGACACTACTCCCTCCATCCCATAATATAAGAGCGTTTTTGACACTGTCAGCAAGAATGGTCCCATGAAACATATTTTTAGATGGCCCATAAGACTAACTGAAGCAAACTGCATGTATAAAGATAATAGCTTAGATTTTTTTTCTAGAATACGCATGAGTATGCATATCTTATATTGAAAGAAGAAGAGGGTGAGACACCCCATCCATTGTTCTTACAGGCTGGGCACATCATGACACCATAGCTTAGAATTTTGTATTGGTTGAAAATTATATTTGCCTCGTCAAGATTGCAACATCTTGATGCAGAAAGGGGTGACCATTTTCCAAGGTAGAATTTGTGTATGCTTTATTTTATGTATGAGAACATTTTGAAAAGCTTCCATGTGTGACATATACAATGACTTTGGAACTAAAATTTTACTGTTTATATCCATTGTAGCCTTGTAATGTTTAACGAAAAGAATAAACAACATAAATATGGAGCCACTGAGTCTATACAAATATTTTGTAAAATTAGACATGTTGATTTATGTATTATCAGTATGCACAGTGTCGTAGGAATCAACACATGCATGTCATAGGTCCTCCACATCCTTTAGGTGTTTGTTCTGTTGATATATGGTGACAATACGAGGACTGTCGGACAGCCCGGACGTTTAGGGAGGCTTTGAGTGGAGTCTGGTTGGATCAACTTTTTCCTTCTCTCTCCTGTCAGGTCAGTGGTCCTGTGTCCGCCTGGTCAATTTGGGGAGTCCGGCTGTAGATGCTCTTAGAGAATGGAAGGATTTATATGGACTCAAGACTAGTTAGAGAATAGATTCGATAGTGTCGATGGCTGTCGTTGTCGTTTGCTTGACATGTACTGAAGTACTCCCTCTGTCCCAAAATAAGTGTCTCAAGTTTGTACTAACTTTAGTACAAAGTTATACTAAGCTTGAGACACTTATTTTGGGACGGAGGGAGTATGAGACTACGACAGGCAGGATTCCTGGGAATGGTTACTTCTGTTAACGCTTGTGTTCCGCAACGTATGGCATTCTTCTGAATTTGTTCTTCTCACAGTTTCATAATATCACCTCTGTCCCAATTTACTTGTCTTAGATTTGTCTAGATACAGATGTATCTAACACTAAAACGTGTCTAGATACATTCGTATCTAGACCAAATCTAAGACAAGTAATTCAGGACGGAGAGAGTAGTAAATTCGTGGTGGTGGTGAAAAAAGGCTTGTTTGATATCTTAGGTTGGACCATCATTCTGCTGCATCACTGTTCTCTAAACTATCAGCCGCACTTAAATGCGAAACTAAAATGTTGGACTACAAAAGTATAATATATTTTTTCAGTATGATGATGTATATATTGGAAGGATGCTTGTTTAGTGGATTGTATATTTCTTATGCATGGTTCCTAATTCAGATATATCGTAGTGAAAAATTCCCTTCCAGTGGACAATGCTACAAGTTGACAGTGGGTAACTTGTGATTGCTTGTCATTTGTTCTTCTACGATTAGAGGTTTGTTTTACTGCAGTGCAGACTGTATAGTGGAAAGTTGCATGTATGCGATATGAAGACATTTAACCTATACCCCTGGAGTTTAAAAATAAATGCCATTTTGACTTTCTAGCATATGTAATATTTTCCTATCATTGTACTAGCCAGTTGTCTTTGTTGTCCATTTGATATTAGGATACTTAATTATCTCCGTCCTGACCTTTGTTATGTTTACTTTGAAACAGAAATGCAATGTGGAGAAGAAATATACCAGGAAGCTCATGGATGGCACCTACGCCAAGAGTGACCAGGGCGGCATCAAGGAAGAGCAGTAGTTGACTGCATTTCCTCTAGTACGTGGTAGCAGTATTAACTGTATTTATTATAACCTTTTCTGGATCTACTAAGAGCAACTCTAATAGCTCCCGTATCCCCAAAAAAACTTCCATTTACGGGAAGTTAGGGCAAAAAAGGCCTCCAACAGCTCCCGTAAACCCGCAAAAATTTTATGGGATCCCGTAAAAACACCTCCTCCGTCCTCCAATTTTACGGGAAGATGGTCTTCCCGTATAATTTTGGCGGATGGATAACCGCCTAAAATTTCACGGACGCTGCAGCCGGAACACCGCCGCGCCGCCACCGGAATGCCTCCGCCGCCGCCCCGCTGCGCCGGCGCCACACCGCCGCTGTCACGTCATGCCTCCGCCGCCACGTCACCGCCTCACTGCTCCAGCCGCCATGTACACATGGTATCACTGACTTGCGGGCCCAACGCCTTTTAATGGAAAATACAAAAAAATCTATTTTATGGGAACTGAAAAAGTAGGTATTAGAAAACTTTCCCTAAATTATACAGTCATCCCGTAAAACGATTTTTATGGGTAGATGTTTACGGTAGCTCTTGGAGTTGCTCTAATTGGGAATTAGGATGCTATGTAACTGGAGTGGTTACTTTTATGTGACTCAAATCTTTGTTTTTAACATGTGGTTGGAAGAACACTCCCTGTATGTCGAGTAATTACCTCGTCTGAACTGCTTGCGTCGAAGTAGCGTGGTTCCACTGCTTGGCATTTACCTCGGCTACTTGTGACATTTGCTCAACAGAATCTGTTTCAGTTAGCGATGTCTGCTCTAATGTAACAGTAACAGTAACAGAAGGAGTTTCTTTGAGGCCAGAGTCTATGCTCTACATGGACGGCCACACGAGTGTGCAACATATTTATTTTTTCAGAATGTTGATTTCTAAGCATGCTTGCTTAGTGGATTGTATATTTCTTATACTTGATTCCTGATTCAGATATACCACAGTGAAAATTTTCCTTCCAGTGGATAATACAAGTAAACTGCGGGTAATTTGTTCTTGCATGGCATTTGTCCTTCTATGATCAGAGGTTTTGTTTGACTGTACTGCACACTGTATAATACTATAATGGGAAGTTGGATGTCTAGGATATGAAGGCATTTAACCTACCCCTGGAGCTTTTAAAAATCTTCGTCAGAACAAATGCTGTTTTGATTTTTGAGCGTACATTACTTTATATTGTTGTACTAGACACTTGTCTTTGTTTATTTGATATTTAGATACTTCATTATCTCCATGCTGACCTTTGTTCTGTTTCCCCTGAAACAGAAATGCAACTTGAAGAAGAAAGATACAAGGAAGCTCATGCAACGTCGGGAATGACATGGGTGGCATCAAGTAAGAGCAGTAGTGCAAAGTATTTCTTCTAGTATCTTATAGCAGTTCTGACTGCCATGTAGCTGGAGCATGTACTCTTACGAACTCAGATCTTTGCTTCGTGTGCTTGGAAGAGTACTTCCCTTATGCAGAGTAGTTATCTCGTCCGATCTGCTTTGTGTCAAAGTCTTATGGTTCCACTGCTTGGCTACTTATGAAATTCAGAGAAGTGAGTTCTTGTTCACAATTGCAAAATCTGTTTCAGTTAGCGATGCATTTCTGTGATGTAACAGTAAAATAAAGA
This sequence comes from Triticum aestivum, assembly GCF_018294505.1. Taxonomy (NCBI): domain Eukaryota; kingdom Viridiplantae; phylum Streptophyta; class Magnoliopsida; order Poales; family Poaceae; genus Triticum; species Triticum aestivum. The sequence continues at coordinate 540,677,260 of NC_057807.1, read as the reverse complement.
GTTTCATTTAGGGCAGTCTGCTTACTCTATATGGATGAACATGGTAAATAACTGAAAATGTACTTGTGTGCTGGTTCAGAGCAAGGAGAGGCCCCTGGTATATGCAGCAGTAAGCTCTGGCAAATGCATCGGTCATTACTAGCGAGGGGTAAGAGAACAGAGTGTTGATGAACTGAAGTCGGTAGAAAAATTAATAATCTGAGACATAGATGCATCTAGCATCCGGAGTTCCGGACTAAAGGAAGCTGCTCACAGTCGTAGGTGTTGATGCTGACGCAGAAAACAAGTTTAAGGGTGCTGAGTGTAAGTTGTCCTTCCTGCAAGCACACAAGTTTAAGCTGGCATTGGGGACTCTGGAAGACAAATTAAAGGGCTGAGAGCCTGAGATATAGAAATAATGATAAAAGCAAATGAGTTAACAGTAATTCAGTACTTGGAAGAGTCTGATTTTTTTCCATATTAGTATTAGCATGCTTTGCTCAAAGTGGAAGAAAAGGCTGTTTAAGTTGTCACAACAATCTGTTTCGCCCTATTGCACATTGTAAATTGTCAACGTTCTGTTGCGTACTGTATGCTAAACACTTTTCTTGTTTCAGCGTATCTTACCCTTTGTGTGCTTATTTTGTTGTTTGCAATGGAAATCTGGTTATGATCCAAGTAAAAGCGAAGCTATATTTTGTTTCCCTAACCGGGAGAAAGCCTAGGAATTATTAGCTTTATCATGTGCTAGACATTTCAGTGTGTACTGCAATGTTTTAGTTTGCCTAAGTGCTGTGCAATATCTGGGATTATTTCTTCTTTGACAGTGCGTGTGCAAGAGGTTTCATAACTGCATTCTGATCCAGTGAAATTATGTGACAACGCTTGAACGTACTGCAAGTGGAACTAACAAGTTAGAAGAAGAAGAAAAATATTAGCATCATGCATCATTGCTTTTGTTTTTATTCCAAAGTATCGACAGCGCAAATTGATAGAACACGCATTATCTGGTCATGCTAGAATCTTGTTTTCACTGGTAGAATTTGAGGCTGTTTAAGGAAATTCACAGGAAGCATGTAATGGGTGTTAAGCAGATTGGCCAAGGAAATACTCTGGTCTGTAAGGGAGCTATATATTCTGTTTCCTGAACTATACATTTCAATGCATACTGCAGTGTTTTAGTTTGCCCAAGTGCTGTGCAAAGTCTGAGATTATTTTTTCGACAGTACGTGTAGAAGAGATGTGCTTGTGTTTGCCAAAGTGTTGGCGAAAATAGCTCTTTTATAGGTTTTCTGCAATAGACTTAAGCTTGTACAGTAAATAGACTAAAGATTCATACACATATGTACCTGCTAGTATTTCAAATAAGTCAATTTCACGCCCATAATAATGAGAGTGAGTTTGCATGGAAGCAATTTCACAACCATGCACTGATCCATCATACCAAGCTAATCACAATATTCATGGCATAACATAACAGAGCATAGTATGCTCCAACTCCCAAGTGTTGTTATGGATTGAGACCTCAAACAGCAACGCAATCATACCTGGGCAGCCACATTACCATAGACCATCTTAAACCCGGATAATCCTCATCTAACAAACTACAAAAGTTGAAGGCTTAGAGCAACTAGGGATAAAATTTCTGAATCCATGATCATTACACACCTCCCTACATAATTAGATATTCAAGGCCAGCAGGCTACATATTCTCCTCCACCGATGGTCCCTCCCCCCCCTTTAAACTAGAGGCGACTCGATCTTGTGGACGTTCCAGCGAAAGTTCCTCAGGTGCATCCAGGTGAACATCGCGGCGGAGGCAAAGGCGATCATCGCGTTCTGCCAGCACATGATCTGCTGCTGCCAGGAAATCCCCGGCACAAGGAAGCTCGAGAGGATGCAGATGGCGCTGATCGACAGCATCACACCGATCTCCACAAGCGATCTCTTGTACTTCTTCGACTCGTCGACTGCCCGTGCCCTCGCTGCTGCCTCTTTAGCTGCCCACATCTCGTTCTTGGCCACCATCTAGAAGGTACTCCCTGCCTCAGAGCACCTGTACCAAGATAAGACAAGGAGAGAACGTCAATCGCGCAAAGTAATATCCCAAGGTTCTGAGAAATAAACAAGTCTTTCACAATCAACATCACCACAGGTCTCAGCAATGTACTATCAGAACTGATTGCCTCAGAAATGGAAATATCGCATTGAAGTAGAACCGAAGAAATTTGGGGTTTTCGTCGGATAATTGAATGAATTAAGCTCTGGAGAATTAATCGGTGCGTTAACTAGGGACAACGCCCAAACATAGCTATATTTTGATGCATATCCTAGGCTCCCAGCAATTCAACCTGCATTTTACTGCTCTCTGTACGTCTGTTTTTTCTTTTCTTTTTTGAGCAGTAGACATGTACATTTAAGACATTTTGGTACACAACAATATTGCAAGGCGCTAGCAGAGGAGCAGCAGCAGCACAGCACAGCACAGTAAGCAGTAACAGCATGGCAGAGGAGCAACTTGGCAGCAGCAGCATCACCACCGTCATAGCAAAGCAGTAACAGCAAACCAGAGGAGCAGCAGCAAAGCAGAGGACAGGAGGACGAGAAGGAACGGCAGCAATGCAGCATATCTTCAGGCGGACGGGGGCAGAGATGGCGCAAGGTGGTTGAGGGGGGCAGAGATCCCTCGCCGTCGGCCAGAAACTGGGCGGCGGCTGGCCGAATCAAGCGGGAACGGGGGCGGCAGGACGCCCCGAATGTCCAAAACCCTAGTCGATTTGGGGGTTCAAGGGCTGAAATTTTTGGCCCTTGTGTCCGGAGCAAAAGAGGAGAGAGAGGGGAGATGGTACCTTGGTGTTGCTGCTTGCCGAGGTGGAGGCGCGGCGGTAGGCGGCGGTGGCGTGGCGAATCTGGGAGTGGAGGCCGCCGGAGGTCGGCGATGAAGGCGCCGAGGGGCCGAGGTGGTCGCACTATAGCTTCTTTTTTAGTCTCAGAGAGAAAAGTGGTCGCGCTAGAGCTGTGGCGTAGTCGTGGGCGGAGAAAGGAGGCGGCTGTGCTGGGCCGAGCTGGCCGCGGCCCGGTGCCAGTTTCTTCTTCTTTCTTCTTTTTAGCAGCGAGTTTCTTTGTGTCTCAAAAAACAAAAAGCAGTGAGTTTCTTCGGTTTCTAGTAAAAAAATTCTGATTTTTGTGTGCTAAACTTTGAAAAATGTTTTTCATGCTTGCAAAATTTCAGCACGAATTGTCATTCATGGAAGGCGTGGCAAAAAAAAAAAAACGATGCTCCAAAAATGCTAGTTTTGAAAACATTTTGGAGTACTGATTTTGTTGTTTTTTTGCCACAACCTAGACGAATGTCATTTTGTGCTGAAATTTGCTAAGCATACAAATTTTTTGTCAAAGTTTATCAAAGAAGGTTTTCAGAATTTTTGGAAGTTTTTTTTTACTATTTCTTTTACCGTTTATCGGGGTGCATTTGAGCTCGGGATCAGAATAAGACTTTCAGGTTTCTTTTCCCTCTCCACTTGCAGCAACACAATCCTATCAAGCAAAATAACTTGAGCGACCTAATACTCTAAAAAAAATCTTGAGAGGCACAATTTTATTTATGTATGTTTTCAAAAAAAATATATTATAAATACATGGTGTCATCAGTTTTACATCGCACAATGGATATATTTGTTTATTGCGAGTAAGAAGGTATACTCATTGAGTGCGAGTTGTTTAAAATCTTGTTTCAAAGAATCAAAAGCATGTTTCATATTTTAGGATGAAGATGTCTAATGTGATATTGGTGAAGTGTTGATTTTCTAGCTGGCACGCTACCAGAAAGTCATTTCGTCGGTCGACAATTGCAGCTCGCCGACGTGCTGGTGGTAGCTTGCCTTGCCATTGCTTGTAGCTCATCCCGCCACCGGTTCAAGCACTGGGTGTCGCTGGCCCTAGCAAACTCGATTTAAATCGCTCCGGTCGCTGGTCGTGGCACCATGGCTAGCCCCCTCGCAGCTCTCTAGTCGTCATCAGTTGCCGCAAAAATGCTCACTGGTTTTAGCAAAAATGGCTCGTCAGAACCACTCCTAGCAAAAAAAGAACTTGTCTGTTTTACATCGGCGTTGTTCCGGCTGCAACACCTCGGCTCACGCCGTGCTGACAACATCTCGCTCCAGCACAGGCGGTTGCCGGTTGCAGCACTGTTGGTCGCTGTCCCCAACACCAGCTGGTGATGGTTGCAAGTTGCAACACCCGTCATCGAGGACCGCTGTATCCAGCAAACACGGTTGTCGGTTGCAGCGCCACGGTGACAATCATCTCCAACACCTGTGGTTGCAGTCGCTGCTGTTGGTTCGTTGGTTCCAGCATCTTTGTCTGTCGTAGCACCCCCTCCCGCGCGGTTCTAGCATCCGCGAGACACGTTTGCAACATGGGCCTTTATCGGTTCCAGCACCGGGAGACGGGAGTCGTAGGTCCCAACGCCCGGAGTCAATCTTCATGCACGTCGCGCTCCCCCATCGCTGATCTGCCACACAAAGGCCACATATCCTAGCCTCAGTGATCACAACATCCTCTCACGCCGCACGCCCGCGTCGCAGCTCCGCTGCGCGCCGTTTGCAACTCCAGGCCTCTGCTCCTCTACAACAGCCGACTGCAGCGGGTGCCATGACTTGTGTAACGCCATGGCTACTTGCGGCGGTGGCAGCCAATTTGTAGCAAGGGGGGGGGGGGGGGGGTGGAATCATCCAAGCAGCACGTGTATGAGTTTGGGGGATCCATAGTGGATATCCATGGATGATTTGCTTTCGGGAAGGATATAGGTGAACATCGAGAGTGATGAGAAAAAGGAAAAAGCAATTATGAAAGGGGGGGGGGGTGCACAGGGGTGAAACGAGTGAATGAGAATTCTTCATTTGAAGATAAGGTAGGCGCACGCAGTGCAAGCGAGAGCGGATGGTTACGCCCGATCAAACGGCTCAAGCGTGACCGACATGATGCGCGACCGGTCACCTAATAAAGATCGTTTACCCAGAAAAAGAAGTGCACTTCAGTTATGATTAAATGGTATACACTACCCAACATGTTTGAAATATAATTCGACATTTTGAAATGCTTTTAAAACGCATTTCAGTCATCGTTGGGTCTCTTCCAATACATTTCACAATATTTTTTTAATGTAGAGCACCATTTTTAAAATTCCACTTCAATTTTTGAAATGCATTTTAGTCCTGATGCTATATTACAAGACATTATGACCAAAATGCATTTGAAACTATATCAAACCATGACTGAAATGTACTTCAAATGTCTTGAAATATTGAAATGCATTTGAAAAAAAATCAGTTAACCAAATTGCAGTCATAATTAAAAGATAATAATTGAATGTTGATTGAAATTACTTGAAATGAATTTTAAATTTTACTAAATCATGACTAAAATACATTTCAAACTCATTCAATATTGAAATGTTGTCGAAAGAAGATTGTAATTTACTTCAATGCATAATGGAACCAAATGAAATGCATTTCAAATTTATAGAATCATGTTGAAGTAATATTTAAATGAATTTGAAATGTTTGAACACACTTTTTTAGATGAAAGGGGGTAGAAACCCCCCGGTCCCATTTTTATAAATGAAACCAGGAACAGCGTCGAAAGAGTAGATGTTTCCCCCCAGCGGGAGGGAGCATGAATAAACAGTATGCCCTGAGGCCAAAATAAAAAGGACAGTCTAATGCAACCGCAAACGACTTTCATTACAGTGAGGGGAGTGTCATTCCACCACTGTAACATCGCTACTCGACTAAGTTTCGATCTCGCAGGTCATTATGCCATCATCACGGCCTTCAACTGTCTTGCTGTCCTCCAGTCTCTCCACTGTGCCTCTGAGCTTCTTCCATGGCTGCATCGACGACCCCAGCGGGTCAAGCAGACTGACTGGGCTGAGAAGGCAGTGCTTGGCACCACCAGAAGGGCTCCTCGGAGGTGAAGTGGATGGGTGTGGTTTGCCTGGCGCGACGTAGTCATCCAGGTTCAGCTTGGAGAGGAGAACCTGATCGTCTTCTTCAGTGGAAGTCATCCCCAGCGAAGTCATCTTGCCATGATTTGGAAAGGGGTTCCCAAAATCAATGATATCTGGCTTGCTATCTTCTCCTATTGCAGGATCGCTTCTTCCCCGAGCAAGATCGTCCATCTCCTCATTGTTTCCAGCACCTTTCTCCAAATCTGTTTCAAATCAATCCACACAGCATTATTAAAAACATGGGCATTTCTGTTCTCCCATAAAGTCCAAAGAATGCATGCACATGTAGAGTTTAGCACTGTGTGTTTCTTGTTGGCAGGCCAAAATCTGGCAATAGAGAGATAATCTGAACCCAGTTCAATGGAGAGCAGAATTGAGACCTGCCTCCAGATTTGCTTGGCCACCACACATCCAAAGAAAAGGTGATCAATGGTTTTTTTGTCAGTACAGTAGACACAATCAGGGTTTTTTTCAATGCCTCTTTTAGCTAAATTATCTTTAGTGATGAGTTTATTGTGAGAGAGCAACCAGAGGAAGACTTGCACCCTAGGTGGGATTTTAATAGACCAAACTGCGGGAATATAAACTGGTTGCACCCCCCAAAAGTTAATGATGATGTATAGTGATCCCGTGGTGTATTCACCCTTAGCTTCATATTGCCAGACCAGGGAGTCATCACATTCCTGGAAACAAGTGTTTTCAATGATCTGCTCTAGGCAGTACCATTGCTCCATCATAGATGTAGTGAAAACCCTTCTAAAGGTCAGTTTAATTTCCACATTGTCCCACACCTCAGACAGTGTGACGCAATGCTGGTGACAAATGGAGTAAAGTGGCCAGAATTGGACAGAAAGAGGGGAGGTCCCAAACCAAATGTCCTCCCAGAATCTAATTTTTTTACCATCCCCTACTACCCATTTGTAACCAAACTTTAATGCTTTTGCTGCCCACATTACCCCTTGCCAGAACCTAGAGGAATTATGTGTGCTGCAAGCAAAGATATTAGGAGTATCATTCAAATATTTCCTATCTATAAGGTCTCTCCATAGCTTCCCTTCATCTTTGATGTATCTTTTCACCCAGCTTCCCAGCAGGCAAAGGTTCACATCTCTAATATTAGGCACCCCCATGCCTCCATGTTGCTTACTCATGTAGACTAGGTGCCAGTTAGCAAGGTGAATTTTCCTATTCCCTCCAAAATCATTCCACATACAATTGGCCATCTGGCTATTAATCATGTCCAGTGCCCACTTGGGGAATTTGAAGAAAGAAAGGTGATAGATGGGTATACTAGCTAGGCAAGTTTTAATAAGTATTAATCTGGCTGAGTAGGATAGAAGTTTGCCTCTCCATCCAACTATTCTTTTGAGTATCTTATCTATTAGAGGTTGTAGATCCTCTCTCCTAAGCTTATCGTAGTGTAAAGGAATCCCAAGATATTTTATGGGGAAGCCCCCAACTTTGCAACCTATAATGTCAGCAAAGATTTTTGTCTCCCTAGGTGATATGTCTATGGGGATAATCTCACTCTTTGAATAATTGATTTTCATCCCTGATACTTTTTCAAAACAGGTTAAGATAATTTTCAAATTAGAAGCTTTGTGTTCATCTTTATCCATGAACAAGATGGTGTCATCTGCATATTGTAGGCAGATGACCCCATCAGGTGTAAGGTTAGAGCACAAGCCACTAATCATATCTTGAGAGGCTGCTTTGAAAAGCATTCTACTGAGAACATCTACTACTAAATTGAAAAGCAGAGGGGATAGGGGGTCTCCTTGCCTCAGGCCTTTCCAAGTGATAAAGGAATGCCCCTCTATGCCATTTATTTTCACACCTACTTATCCCATGTGAGTAATCTGCTTAATCCAAGAGATCCATAAAGGACCAAAATTTCTCTTCTCTAGAATTTCTAGTAGGAAATCTAGGTTTACTTTATCAAAGGCTTTCTCATAGTCTAGTTTTAGGACTAGACCTGGATTGCCTGATTTGTAAGTGGAGTGCAGCACTTCATGTGCAGTCACTACACTTTCAAGGATATACCTGCCTTTGATAAAGGCAGTTTGGTTACTAGAGGTGAGAGTATTCATCAATAGTGCCAATCTATTTGTGAGTACTTTAGTAAACACTTTAAAAATACAGTTTAAGAGACTGATAGGCCTGATTTTTTTCATGCTAGTAGCCTCTTTCTCTTTAGGTATAAGAGTCATCATTGCAAAGTTTAGCCTGTAAATGTCAAGCTTTCCTTTGTGAAAATCATCAAACACTTCCATAATATCATATTTAATGGTTTCCCAGAAGTTCTGGAGGAAGAGGAAAGATAGTCCATCTGGACCAGGGGCTCCATCAGAGTAAGATCCAAAAATGTCCTCTCTCACCTCTTCATCAGAAAAAGGTTTTTGGAGAGTTTGATTATCTAGATCTTTCACCCTCTCCTCTAAGGAGAAGAAGTCATTGCTAATGCTAAAACCTTCTCTACTCTCTTTCTTAAAGAGCTCCTTATAATAGTTTTTGGCAATTTCTAACATCTCGTTGATATCATTGGTGGTACCGTTTGGCCCCTCCAAAGTATTAATCATAGTTTTCTTCTCCTTTGATTGGCTACAGCCTGGAAATATTTAGTGTTTCTATCTCCTTCTAAAATATCTCTATCCCTAGCTCTCTGTCTAGCTTTCACTTCTTCCATAATCCATAGGTTGTGTAATTCAGAGAGTAGAGTCTTCATCCTAAGTCTATCTAATTCAGAAAGGGGAGTGGTTTCTGACTTAACATCCAGAGTGTTATATCCCTCTGTCAGTTTGATTTTGAGTTTTTTGATCTCAGAATCAACATTTCTACTCCAACCTTTACTGAACTTCCTAAATCTCCTGACCTTCTCTTGCCATATGTCTATAGGTATGGTGCTTAATGTGGGAGCAAACCAGTTCTTGCTTGCTAGCTCTTTGAACTCAGCTCTCAACATCCACCATTTTTCAAACTTATAACTAGTGCTTTTCGGGGTGCTCCCAATACCAGAGTCCCACAGGAGTGGAGTGTGATCACTTCCAGTCCTAGGGAGGGTCTGTGAGCTATTCAAAGGAAAGAGGGCATCTAATTCAGTAGTGCAAAAGATCCTATCTATGGTAGACATGACAAGATTCTCCTGGTTGTTGGCCCAGGTGAACTTCCTGCCAGACATTTTAATTTCTAGTAGGCTCCATATTTCTATCCAGGCATTAAACTTATCACTCCATTTGTGATTGATTTTGCCTGTGTTTTTGTCTTGCTGGTATCTAACTAAGTTGTAGTCACCTCCAATAATTGTTAGCTAATGATCTTCAATAAATAAGCTGTGAAGCTCAGATATGAAATCATCTTTACCATCTTCATAAGGAGATCCATACACTGCTATAAATCTAAAAGTCTTGCCACTGTTCTTGTCGGTTAGGTTGCAAGAAACAAAGAAAAGGAGGGAGCTCCAACTACTGATGTCAAAGATATCAGAGTGAACTCCCACCAACACACCTCCTGAGGTGCCTACAGCAGGCAGGTGGTGCCGTATATAACTAATATTACCACTAATGGGTTTCAAGGAAGAAGTCGAAAGGTTCTCCTTCTTAGTTTCTTGAAAAGCTACGATACTGGGTTTGTGTTTAGCTAGAGTCTCAATGATACAAGTTCGTTTGCCAGGGTTTGTAATCCCTCTAATATTCTAAAAAATTGCATTCATTGAAAGAGTTTTTTTCCAGGGTGCTTGCCCTGTCCATAGTTGGAAATCTTCTTCCATAGAACACTTTGGTTCAGATGTGTGTGTGGGATCACACATCCAATCCCTTTAGGAGTAAAGGGGGAGGCATTGGAAGCTATCAGTTCTTCCTGACTAGGCAGCCCTTCAGGCTTGCTAGCAGGATTTTCACCTAGTCTAGGGTATTCAACTAAACTATCAATGTTTGGTGGGCCTTCAGACCCACTATTAGAAAAGGGGGCAAAGGTCCAGGCCGGGTCAGCCCATTAGTCCCGGTTCAATCAAGAACCGAGACGGGGGCATTGGACCCGGTTCGTGAGCCCCGGGGACCGGCCGGGCCACGTGGGCCATTGGTCCCGGTTTGTCTGGACCTTTTGGTCCCGGATGGTGGGACGAATCGAGACCAATGGACCTCGCTCCTGGCCCACCACCATTGGTCCCGGTTGGTGGCTCGAACCGGGACCAAAGGCTGCCCTTTAGTCCCGGTTCATGCCACCAACCGGGACCAATGAGGTGCCTATATATACCCCCTCGCGTAAGAGCAGAGCACACTGCTCTGTTTTTTCTGGCCGCCGAGGGGGAGAGGGCTTGGTGGTGCTCTAGCTCACCTCCTATGCACACAAGGTGTTCGATGGAATGCCCAAGCCACACTACTTAAGCTTTCTCCTCTCCAAGCTCGACCTCCAAGCTCCATTTTCCTCAATATTTGTCTAGGTTTAGCGGTCCGTCACGCCCCGTCCCCGTCTTCACCGCCGTCGATCACCCGCGCCGATCTCATCACCTGCACCACTGTGGTGAGCCTCTTGTTCTTATCTTCTTTCTGAAAGGAAAAATATTCTTACTTGTATGTTTAGATAGATACTTGTATTATTTTCTTACTTTTATTATTGCATATTATATAGTGCGATGGTTTTGGTATCCGCCCCCGTCGGCCCTCGTCCTGTCTATGATTTGGATGTGGTATATATTATCTTTTCATACTATTGGTTCATTTATTGTTTATGAAAATTATGCCGACCAACGTGACATAGATTTTATTTATCTAGGAGGTTGTTGAACCAGAAATTCCAACCGACCCTATTGTCGAGAGGTTAAATTTAGTTGAAGATGATATTGAGGAGGAGAAGATGATATTGGAGTTGCATGTTGCGGATGTCGTCGATGATCACAAGATCAAGATGGATGCAATGCGCTTGAAGATTAGAAAGATTAGAAAATATGCCATTCATACCGAGGCTTGGTATCATTATGCCGTTGGATCAGTTGTTACCTTGGTTGCGATTATGATCACATTTGTTTTCGCATTGAAATGTTTTACATAGTTTCAATGTATGGTTTAATTAATTTAGATGCTCTGCAGAGCTTTATGTTGTTCTGTAATGATTTTCGCTTAAAGATGAGAACTATGTATGTACTTTGGTTTTAATGTGATGATGAACTTCTATTAATTTGGTCACTTAATTATCTATTCATGATGTTCTGTAATGATTTTTGACACACTTAATTATATATAATGCATGCAGATGAACCGGCAATGGATGTACGGTAAGAGACACACCTCCGAGTACATTAAGGGCGTGCATGATTTTCTCGAAGTGGCTGAGGCAAACAAGCAGAATGGTTTTATATGTTGTCCATGCCCTATATGTAGGAATTCGAAGTCTTACTCTCACCGAAATCCTTCACACCCACCTGCTTTACAAGGGTTTCATGCCACACTATAATGTTTGGACGAGGCACGAAGAAATAGGGGTTATGATGGAAGACGGTGAAGAAGAAGAGTACGATGACAACTATGTGCCCCCTGAATACGGTGATGCTACTGAACATCAAGAGGAACCAGACGATGTGCACGATGCTGCTGCAATGGGCGAAGCTGCTGAAGATCAAGAGGAACCAGACGATGTGCCCGGTGATGATGATCTCCACCGGGGCATTGTCGATGCAAGGACGCAATGCGAAAATCAAAAGGAGAAGCTGAAGTTCGATCACATGTTAGAGGATCACAAAAAAGGGTTGTACCCCAATTGCGAAGATGGCAACACAAAGCTCGATACTGTACTGGAATTGCTGCAGTGGAAGGCAGACAAAGGATTTGAGAAGCTACTGAAAATATTGAAGAAGAAGCTTCCAAAGGATAACGAATTGCCCGACAGTACATACGCAACAAAGAAGGTCGTATGCCCTCTAGGATTGGAGGTGCTGAAGATACATGCATGCCCTAATGACTGCATCCTCTACCGCGGTGCGTACAAGGATCTGAACGCATGCCCGGTATGCGGTGCATTATGGTATAAGATCAGAAGAGATGACCCTGGTGATGTTGACGGCGAGCCCCCCAGGAAGAGGGTTCCTGCGAAGGTGATGTGGTATGCTCCTATAGTACCACGGTTGAAACATCTGTTCAGAAACGGAGAGCATGCCAAGTTGATGCGATGGCACAGTGAGGACCGTAAGAAAGACGGGAAGTTGAGAGCACCCACTGACGGGTCGCAGTGGAGAAAAATCGAGAGAAAGTATTGGGATGAGTTTGCAAGTGACCCAAGGAACGTATGGTTTGGTTTACGTGCGGATGGCATTAATCCTTTCGGGGAGCAGAGCAGCAACCACAGCACCTGGCCCGTGACTCTATGTATGTATAACCTTCCTCCTTGAATGTGCATGAAGCGGAAGTTCATTATGATGCCAGTTCTCATCCAAGGCCCTAAGCAACCCGGCAACGACACTGATGTGTACCTAAGGCCATTAGTTGAAGAACTTTTACTGCCGTGGAATGGAAACGGTGTACGTACGTGGGATGAGCACAAACAGGAGGAATTTGACCTAAAGGCGTTGCTATTCGTGACCATCAACGGTTGGCCCGCTCTTAGTAACCTTTCAGAACAGACAAACAAGGGATACCACGCATATACGCACTGTTTACTTGACACCGAAAGTATATACCTGGGAAGCTGCAGGAAGAATGTTCAATTTTCTTTATAGGGGCATCTATGTTCATTTTTTTAGTAAAGTTAATCACAAACTTGTGATTCACACAAATTTCAAAATTTTCAAATTTTAACTATTCAAATTTGAAAACTAATGGCACTAACAGATAGTTTATAATTTTGCTGACCTAAAAGCAAAAAAGAATTAAAAATAAATCAAAAAAAAAGAAAATAAATAATGCAGAAAACAAAACAAAAAACTGGAAAAAAATAAAAATAACAACAATAAGTATTTTGTTGTTAGTAGAAACAAAATAAAATAAATAAAGCAACAAAGAAAACAAAAAACAAAAAAAGTGTTTTCAAATTTGAAAACTAATGGCACTAACAGAAAGTTTATAATTTTTCTAAAACTAAAAGCAAAAAAGAATTAAAAAATAAAGCAAAAAACAAAAGAAAATAAATAATGCAGAAAATAAAACATAAAAACTGGAAAAAAAATTAAAAATAGCAACAATAAGTATTTTGTTGTAAGTAGAAACAAAATAAAATAAATAAAGCAAGAAAGAAAACAAAAAACCAAAGAAAGTGTTTTCAAATTTGAAAACTAATGGCACTAACAGAAAGTTTATAATTTTCCTAAAACTAAAAGCAAAAAAGAATTAAAAAATAAAGCAAAAAACAAAAGAAAATAAATAATGCACAAAACAAAACAAAAAACTGGAAAAAAATAAAAATAGCAACAATAAGTAAAGAAAACAAAAAACAAAAAAAGTGCCTCCTACTGGGCCCCCACGGCCTGAATATGACTAGAAACCCTACCATGGGCCAGGATTCAGGCCCGCAGAAGGCCCAGCAGGCCCACATGCAAAGTAGTGTCAGATTAGGCCCATAGGCCTGCAGTTCAAAGGAGTTCGAGTGGGAAGAGGCAGCAGAGCTTATAAACAGGTGCGGGGCGCTCTCAACTAGCAAGGTCGGACTAAACTCCCACCACCACGCCGCTGTGCAAGGCCATTGGTCCCGGTTGATGCCACGAACCGGGACCAATGCCACCCTTTGGTCCCGGTTCGTGGCACCAACCCGGACCAATGCCTCCCCTTTAGTCCCGGTTCGTGCCACCAACCGGGACCAAAGGTCGCCGCTTCCCGCCCTTTGCGCTACTGAAAAGAGGCCTTTGATCCCGGTTGGTGGCACCAACCGGGACTAAAGGGTGTATTAGTCCCGGTTGGTGCCACGAACCGAGACTAAAGGCTTTGCTATATAAGTTCACACTTGGGAAATTTTCACTCTCATCTCGCAGTTGCCGTCCTGACGACGCCGACGCCGCCAGGCTGCCCCGTCGCCGCCCGCCGCCCCCGCCGTCGCCGTTGCCGTCGCCCGTGCCCGTCGTCGCCGTCGCCCGCGCCCTCACTGTCGCCGTCGCCCGCGCCCTCACTGTCGCCCGCGCCCCTGCCCCGACACGCGCCGCCCCGGCCCGCCCCCGTCGTCGTCGTCGCCCGCGCCCCTGCCCCGACGCGCGCCGCCCCGGCCCGCTCCCGTCGCCGTCGCCCGCGCCCCTACCCCGACGCGCATCGCCCCGGCCCGCCATCACCGTCGCCCGCGCCCCTGCCCCGACGCGCGCCGCCCCGGCCCGCCCCCGTACGTCGTCGCCGTCGCCCTGCCTCGCCCTTCGTTGACGTCGCCCCCTACACCGAGCGCGTGCCCACTTCCCCGTCGCCATCCTCGCCACCGACCCCGCGGTTCTCCTCACCTTGGTCCGGCCGGCGCCCTCCCTAGCATTTTTTTTCATATATATGCTTGTTTTTTTATATATATGATGATATATATGCTTGTTATCATAATTGTTTTTGTTCATATATATATATATGTGATGATTTTTTATAGAATATGATGTTTTTTTCATAGATGATCACATATATGATGTATGCATGGATGTGGATGAAATATGATGTTTTTTTGTTCATAGAACATGATGTTTTTTTATTCACAGATTTTTTCTTGTTTATGAGAGAGGCGGGGACGTCGAGGGATCATAGATGTAATTTTTTCAGAATTTTCTATCGTGCATAGACGGAGTTTAGACCACGGGAGCACCCCCTCCCTATTGTTGCAAAAGTTGCTAAGTGATATTAAGAAGGACGTGGGGAGGGGTCGATATACTCCCTCCCCGATAATATTATTTTCATGTACGTATGTCGTGTCGATATAAACTCCCGATAACTTCAACACGTGGGGGGGGGGTCAATATACCCCCTCCCGATAACTTCAACACGAGGGGAGGGGGTCGATATACCCCTCCCGATAACTACAACACGTGGGAGGGGGTCGATATACCCCCTCCCGATAACTTCAACACGAGGGGGCCGGGGTCGATATACCCCCTCCCGATAACTTCAACACGTGGGGGGGGGGGGTCGATATACCCCCTCCCCGATAATATTCATATGAACAGTGAATTTGGCAAAACCTTTACTTTTTTTCTAAAATTTCTATTTGAACATTATTTAAAAAAACAAGCAATACTACTTCATGTATTTTTAAGAAGGAAGAAGAAGAAAAAGAATGAGAGGAAAAAGGAAATAAGAAGAGGAAGAAGAGGAGAAATAAATAAGAAGAAGAAAAAAGAAGAAAAGGAAGAGGAGAAGAAGAAAGGAATAGAGGAGAAGAAGAAAAAATAGAATTTTTCTATTTTTTCTTCTTCTCCTCTATTCCTTTCCTCTTCTCCTCTTTTTTCTTCTTCTTTTTTTCTTCGATCTTATCCTCTATTCCTTTCTTCTTCTCCTCTTTTTATTTCTTCTTTGTTTTCTTATGTTTTATCGGGTCTGTCGTCGTCCATATACCCCTCCCGATAACTTCAACACGAGGGGGGGGGGTCGATATACCCCCTCCCCGATAATATTATTTTCCCATGTATATGTATGTCGCGTCGTTGTCGATATAACCCCTCCCGGATAACTTCGACATGAGGGGCGGTCGATATATATACCCCCTCTCGGCCGTGATAACTTATACCACGGCATCACCCCCCTCGGCCAGCTCGCTCAACCAAAACTCTCGAGGACACCCAAACCCTAGAGAAAAAACGATGTTGGTCTCCTACCCCCTCCCGCCGTGCCCCTACCCGACAAACTCTCTCAAGGCCACCCAAATTTACCAAGTTAAAAGAGCATTGTCGTCGAGGCCACCCCAAACCCTTGAAGCGTTGTGTCGAGGCCACCCCAAACCCTTGAAGCGTTGTCGAGGCCACCCCAAACCCTAGAGAAGCAGCATCGAGGCCACTAATTAATATGATTCCTTACTATGATTAGCTAGCTAGTTCTACGTTTGCC
Organism: Triticum aestivum; assembly: GCF_018294505.1. Taxonomy (NCBI): domain Eukaryota; kingdom Viridiplantae; phylum Streptophyta; class Magnoliopsida; order Poales; family Poaceae; genus Triticum; species Triticum aestivum. Next base: position 540,661,291 of record NC_057807.1, on the reverse strand, counting down.
ACTAATATATCCATATCTGTCATGTCTGAATAATAATTGCCATGTTGTAAATATTTGTAGAAACTATGGACACCCCCCGAGACGAAGCAACAGAAGTGATGTTGGAGGAGATAATCGCACATGGAAGTGATGCCGTCTTATCGTTTCTGAACGACACCGATGGTATGGAAGGACAAGGTGAAGAAGCAGGCAATTATGATGGCTCCTTTGACCCAATGCCGGCGCAAGAAGGAGACCATGAGGACGGCTCCGGTGACCCAATGACGGTGCAAGAAGGAGACCGTGATGACGGCTCCAGTGACCGAACCGAGTCTGGCCAGGTATATATATTAGTTAAGCCTGTGTTGACTAGCTAATTGATGCATTCATTGTTTTGGTATATGTACACATATTAATTAACTCTCGGCTTTCTTCTTTTTTCTAGCCCTCCGAATTGGGCACAACTTCGGTAAGGAGACGAGGCCAGAAGAAAAAGTTGAGCTCGGATGAAAGGTTTGAGATCACAGCAATCACGCGCAACGGCGAACCGATTGAACCCATTCGGACAAAGAATGCATTTTCTGCTCAGTGCGGGGTTCTTGTTAGGGACAAGATCCCGATCAGCATCCACCAACGGTATAATCCTAAGGAGGAAGACCCTCATGTGTCTTATGTCAATGATATGCAGAAAGATGATCTTTGGACTGAGCTGAAGGAAAATTTCACCCTACCGCCAGAGGAGGATCCGGAGAAGCCAGTTAAAGAGCAATTAATCAAGTCTTGTGCTCTTAAGAAGATGGCAGGCCAATTCAGGAGGTGGAGGAAAGAGCTGAAAAAGTTTGTCGACAAAGAAGAGACACCAGAATTCATCGACAAATATGAGAAGATCGGAGATCACTGGCTCGCATTTGTGGCCCACACGACATCGGAAAAGAGTAAGAAGATGTCGGCGACAAACAAGCAAAATGCTGCGAAGAAGAAGTTTCACCATCGCACGGGGTCAGGTGGCTACCTCAAAGCCCGGACTAAGTGGTTCAAGGCTGAGAATGATCTGCTTGATAAAGGGATCGAACCAGAGACAATGAAATGGCCAGACCGTTGCCGGACTTGGTTCTTCGGGGCTGGCGGAACCTTGGACCCTATATCAGGGAAGTGCCGTTGGACGGACGAGCAACTGAAAACACCAGTCAACAGGCTTCGACACTATATTGATGCAGCGCAGCAAGGGACGTTCGTTCTAGACAGGGAGAAGGACGAGCTCACAATGGCCCTCGGGAATCCTGAGCACCCTGGACGGACACGAGGCACGCCAGGCTCCATTTCGTGGAAGGTTGGTTTTCCGGACGCAGGGGGTTACAAAACCCACGAGAGGAGGAAGAAACTGGAGCAGAGCCAACTACAGGCGCTGCACGAAAGGGTACAAGGGCTAGAGGAACGAGAAGCAGATCGCAGCAAATGACCTGCCGAAGCTTCCCCCGAAGCTACCCCGCCATCTCAGCAGTGAAGCAGCATGGCTTCCACCGAGCTGCTTCAGCCGGAGCATGTCTTGACGGCTCCTGCTAGCTACCCCGTGGATTTTATCACAGAGGCTCAAAATTGCCACCTTATGACGCAATGGCAGAACTTAAAAGTCAAGGCGGCTGTCGGCCAAGTTCGACCTTCTGAACCTGGCGCAACTTTTCACTATCGTCCGATTCCAGAAGGATATGCTAGGGTGACGGTGGATGAAATAACGGAGGGATTTGAGGACCTCCAGCTTGACCACCCTACCGGTGAAGGGGAGACTCGGCTGGGTTCTGCTCTGAAGACTCCATGCCAATGGCGGAAGGAGTTCATCAAGCTTCCGAACTGGACGCCTCCTCCTCCTCCTCCGGTGAGTCAGGGCACTCCGCCTCCTCCACCACCTCCTCCTCCGGCGAGTGACGATCAGGGCACTCCACCTCCTTCTCCGGCGCGTAGCGGCACTCCGCCTCCTTCTCCGCCTGCGCCGGCGCGCCCGAGCAGCCAGCAGCCTCCTCCTTCTCCGGCGCGTGGCGGCACTCCACCTCCTTCTCCGCCTGCGCCGGCGCGCCCGAGCAGCCAGCAGCCTCCTCCTTCTCCGCCTTGCCAGCAAGGGCGGAAGAGACCCGCCGCCGCCCCGGCTGCTCCGGCGCGTCGTAGTCCTTCTCCTCCACCTTGTAAGCAAGCACGAAAGAAGACATACACCGCAACCGCTCGGTCTGCTCCGGCGTCTAGCAGTACAGCCAGCAGAGGGGCAAGCAATACAGATACGGTCCTTTTCTCAAGCCTCTAGAGAAGTTACTGTTGGAAATATGCCCTAGAGGCAATAATAAAAGGATTATTATTATATTTCCTTGTTCATGATAATTGTCTTTTATTCATGCTATAATTGTGTTATCCAGAAATCGTAATACATGTGTGAATACATAGACCACAACATGTCCCTAGTGAGCCTCTAGTTGACTAGCCCGTTGATCAACAGATAGTCATGGTTTCCTGACTATGGACATTGGATGTCATTGATAACGGGATCACATCATTAGGAGAATGATGTGATAGACAAGACCCAATCCTAAGCATATCACAAGATCGTGTAGTTCGTTTGCTAGAGCTTTTCCAATGTCAAGTATCTTTTCCTTAGACCATGATATCGTGTAACTCCCGGATACCGTAGGAGTGCTTTGGGTGTACCAAACGTCACAACGTAACTGGGTGACTATAAAGGTATACTACAAGTATCTCCAAAAGTGTCTGTTAGGTTGACACGGATCGAGGCTGGGATTTGTCACTCCGTATGACGGAGAGGTATCTCTGGGCCCACTCGGTAATGCATCATCATAATGAGCTCAAAGTGACCAAGTGTCTGGTCACGGGATCATGCATTACGGTACGAGCAAAGTGACTTGCCGGTAACGAGATTGAACGAGGTATTGGGGTACCGACGATCGAATCTCGGGCAAGTAACAAAGCGATTGACAAAGGGAATTGTATACGGGGTTGCTTGAATCCTCGACATTGTGGTTCATCCGATGAGATCATCGAGGAGTATGTGGGAGCCAACATGGGTATCCATATCCCGCTGTTGGTTATTGACCGGAGATCCGTCTCGGTCTTGTTTACGTGTCTCCCGAACCCGTAGGGTCTACACACTTAAGGTTCGGTGACGCTAGGGTTGTAGAGATATTAGTATGCAGCAAACCGAAAGTTGTTCGGAGTCCCAGATGAGATCCCGGACATCACGAGGAGTTCCAGAATGGTCCGGAGGTAAAGAATTATATATGGGAAGTCGAGTTTCGGCCATCGGGAAAGTTTCGGGGGTCACCGGTATTGTACCGGGACCATCGGAAGGGTCCCGGGGGTCCACCGGATGGGACCACCCATCCCGGAGGGCCCCATGGGCTTAAGTGGGAGGGGAACCAGCCCCTGGTGGGCTGGTGCGCCCTCCCTTGGGCCCCCATGCGCCTAGGGTTGGGAACCCTAGGGGAGGGGGCGCCTCCACTTGCCTTGGGGGGCAAGGCACCCCCCTTGGCCGCCGCCCCCCTAGGAGATCCCATCTCCTAGGGCCGCCCCCCTGGGGACCCTATATATAGACGGGGGGGAGGGGGGAGGGAGGGCAGCCGCGCCCTTGAACTTGGTGCCTTCCTTCCCCCTTGCTACACCTCTCCCTCCCGCAGACGCTTGGCGAAGCCTTGCCGGGATCCCTGCTACATCCACCACCACGCTGTCGTGCTGCTGGATCTTCATCAACCTCTCCTTCCCCCTTGCTGGATCAAGAAGGAGGAGACGTCTCCCTGACTGTACATGTGTTGAACGTGGAGGTGCCGTCCGTTCGGCGCTAGGATCTCCGGTGATTTGGATCACGACTAGTACGACTCCCTCAACCCCGTTCTCTTGAACGCTTCCGCTCTCGATCTACAAGGGTATGTAGATGCACTCCTCTCTCTCGTTGCTAGATGAACTCATAGATTGATCTTGGTGAAACCGTAGGAAATTTTTTATTTTCTGCAACGTTCCCCAACAATTACCATACGAGAGGACCATGGAGGAAAACGCGAAGATTGTGCAGGCCGAAGTGGACGACTTCTTTGAAGGGTTGAAAGCAAAGAGACATCCACCTCCGGAGGAGAAGGTAGATCCGGTGAAAGCAAAGCACACTATCGATGCCCTGAGGAAACCACCAAAGTCTCCGCCGAGAACCAACTATGAGCGCATTACTGAACAAACATATCTCGAAGCGGAGTGGTCGGGAAGTACTGTCAGTGATAAAAGATTAAAAGAACGAGCAGCTGGGAAAAAAATTGCCCAGCTCGGCGAACAAGCAAAGCAATCGTGCCCCCCGCTCAATGTGTCTAGCGGCGACATCGTCGCTAATGCTCCGGAGACGGTGGCCGGTTATGGCAATCTTGGAGATTACCTGCCTGACGATCAACTTCCTGATTTCTTGGAGGTGGACGAACACAAATACGAGTACGGGAAGCCTCTCGTCAAAGATGAAAAATCTCTAACAACGATGATGCGAAGATTCCATAATTGGTACATGAAAACCTGCAGAGAGTCTGGGGGGACGAATGCTTTGTATCTGAATATTAAAGAGGAGCACAACCTCGTTGGAACTGATCTGTTGACTGTTCCATTTGAGGAGTTCTTCGAGTTCTTCAATCAAAAGGCCCTCGATAAATTAACGGTCTTTTGCTACTATTTGTAAGTACTATTTCTGTCATTAAGTCTCTAATATAGCTCGGATATTTCATTGCATGTATTTATAATTAATTATCCTCACTATATTATGCAGATTGAAGATCATCGAGTGCAAAAAACAAGAAATGTATGATATTGGGTTCATTAACACAAATATCATAGATGAAATTCAGGTTACAAAGCACGCCGAAGAGGCCGAGGCCAACTTGCTACAATCGTTGATCAAAAATCAAAACAAAGATTTAATACTCTTTCCTTACAACTTCCAGTGAGTGTTACTGTCGTGTGCATATTCGGTTTCCCTTATTACTCGAGCGAGGTTATAGTAATGTAATTGATGAGTTATGCATGTGTGCGCAGATACCACTATGTTCCTCTGGAGATTAAGCTTGAGCAGGGAGTAGTAAAAGTCTTAGACTCGAGACGAAAAGATCCCCAAACCTATGCGGACATGACTAATTTGCTCAACAAGTAAGTTCGATCGATCATTATCGCACCATATCGGCAACTTTTTGTTCATTTCCTGATATCTCAAGTAATAATAATTATTTTCTTTGTCTTGCAGGGTTTGGAAACAGTTCACCGCAGAAGTTCCGGGACTGCCGAAGGAGTTGCGATATACATACCCGAAAGTAAGTACTACTAGCTAGCTAGTTGCGCGCATCTCCCATTGATTCTATAGCTGTACTTTCATCAATGCCATTTATAATGCTTCATTATCAGTTTGATTGACCTCTATTTCTCGTAAAGTGCTTGTGGCAGGAACAAGGGAATGATTTCTGTGGATACTACGTGTGCCAGTTCATCTACAACGCGACTTTGAAAAATAAGCGGGGCTACTCTAAAAGACAATATGAAGTGCGTAAGCAATAATATACACAATTTCATTTTATTACACCATCATTTCTGTTGAGTTTCATTCATATATGTATTAACCCCCTTCTTCAAATTAGACGTGGCAGATGCGGGATGAACTCCTAGAACAAGATCGCATGAAAGCAATTCAAGAGGTATTGACGGGATTCTTTCTTGACCACGTCATCAATAAAGCCGGAGAATACCATGTGGAAGTTGATTTCAATTGCTAGGGGATTGTAAGATATCTTACATATTGTATATGTATGTAGCCAGTAGCGTTGGATAGATAATACGAAAGCTTGTTATTCGACCAATCTCTCGGAGAAGGAGAGGTCGATGAATCACTTCTTTCGGTATGCATGACGAAGTTCTGTACTTAATGGTTCCCTTCATTTTCTTACTAGCTAGCGTGTCGAGGGCCTCTCTATGTATAGTACGTAGCGTCGACCAAGCACAGACATAAAAGAGGATACTTCTCTCTATTAATTAGCTAGCTAACACAATATATGAAACACCTAAATTAACCCCCCAAAACCCCCAACCCCCCTCTTCAAAAAAAAAACCCCAACCACTGATGCCTTTTGGTCCCGGTTGGTGCCACCAACTGCGACCAAAGGCCCTCCTGCCTGGGCTCGGCGCACCGGCCACGTGGAGGCCCATTTGTCCCGGTTCGTGTTAGACCCGGGACTAAAGAGGGGAGGCATTAGTAACGATCCTTTAGTCCCGGTTCAAGAACCGGGACAAAAGGCCCTCACCAACCGGGACAAATGCCCTGTTTTCTATTAGTGGCCTCACATCATTTCTATTAGCTACAGCAGGTGTCAAAGTCCTACCTCTATCTTGCTTGGTGTTTTCAATTTTCTGTCCTTCAGACATTTGAAAAGCAGTGTCAAGCATATTAATTGTATGGTCTTCCTGACCAGAATCTATTTCTATCCCTATCTTACTAGCTACTGCAATGAATTTAAGATCAGAAAAGTGCTCAAAGGAATTTCTAATAATGGTACCTTTGCTGTTTTTCTTTTCAGTCTCCAAATTCTGCACTTTTTTTGTTGTTTATGGCAATTTCTAGCATTGATCTGCCTCCAACATCAACTCTACTGCTTTTCCTATGTGCTTGCACGGGTCCCCATTTTCATTGAACACACTTGAAAATTCCGGAATTGTATTTAAATAATATACTAAATGAGGACTGAAATTGTAGAACTGGAATGATTCGGAAATGTGGGAAAGAAACATTTGGAATGAGTTATCAAACTACTGTTTGAACTTATTACAAGACAATCAACTTTCGAGCAAGAAAATGGAACCAAACTCGCGCCTTAAATCCATGTATCGCCACAAACACATGTGTTCCAAGCCGTGCTTTGCAATGGCATTGTTGTTTGCCGCGCTACCGCCCTGGCCAGTGCTCGCCGGAGCTTAGCCGGAGAAGCTGAACCCAGACCCCCGGAGCGCGTCCTCCGTGGCCTCGTCCAGCATCTTCCCCATCTCCGGCGACATGTGGCTGCTCCAGTCCCCGGCGACCCCCTTCCGGAAGAAAGAGTCGCTCCTGATGCCCGATGCGTTCCGCCGCCCGTCCCTGTTGGCCTCCATGTTCTTCAGCTTCTCCAGGCTGCACAGGTCCACGATCTCGTCCACCACCCCTCGCGCCACCTCCTCCTCGGAGAAGCCGCATCCCATGAACTCCGCCATCGTCTTCAGACTCCCCGCCGGGTCGCGCAGCATCTCCTCGTACCTCAGGAACAGCACCTCGCCGCCGCCGCAGGGGCGGCGGCTCGCCTCCCAGTACTGGAGCACGTGCCGGCACTGCGGGCCGTAGAAGCACCGGCCCTCGCGGAACAGCTTGGCCGCCTCCTGCAGCGAGTACGAGTCGGAGTCGACTCCGATACTCGGCGACGCCTTCCTGGTGAACAGCCACGAGGACACCAGAGCGTCCTTGGGGTCCCGGCAGACGTACACGATCCGCGCGCCGTCGTCGGCGACGACGCGGTCGGGGAGGAGCGAGTAGGGGAGGTGCGTGGCGAGCACGCGCGGCGAAGGGAGCGCATCGAGCTCCGCCATGTCCCCGTCATGGAACTCGATGAACGGGACGCAGTCCTGCGGGTTGCGACGGCGGAGCGGGTGGTCGATGGAAGAGGGCGGGTGCGCGGCGCGGCGGACGGTGGCGAAGGCGAGGGCCTTGAGCCAGGTGGTGCCGGACTTGGGGTAGCTGGCGAGGAGCACGTCTGCGCGTCTGGGAGCGAACCCGGCGTGTAACGCCGGGAGGCCGCGCCGCAGGGCCGGCTCCGGCAGCCAGAAGCCGCCGTAGCGCCGCAGCGCGAACGGCAGGCACCGCGTCTCGAGCGGGAGCGCCGGCACCAGCTCCGCCATGCCGGCGTACGTCGGCGCGCCATCGTGTGGTCCGTGTCCGTCCTGGCGAGGGGAGGCCATGGCCGGCCTCGTGTGGTCCAGCTCCAGCTTACAGAATCCCAAGGCGCTGTGATGCAAGGTGGGAAGGGAGTTTGCTGTTTGCGTGCAAGCTCTCAGGCCAATGCTCCTGTTGTCGTCTCCCTTTTTGGCACGCATTTTTATAGTCGGTTGGAATGATTTGGTGGAAACCAACGCAAAAAGTCATTCTGCATTTGGCACTAGCATTTGTCAATATGCCGTATGTGGACGCCATAATTGTCGTATTGTGCTCCCGTGCTCCCGTGATTTGTTTGTTATGCATGCTCGATCGATGCAGAGAGTGCGAGATACAGCAATGCTACAACAACGGACATTCACAGAGTTTTACAGGATGAGTTTGAGCTGTCAATTTGTCTCCCGAATAGGCATGAGTGTGCGTATTATGCATTAAAGGAGAAGGGGAAAAGCTCCCCAAAGTCACAAATATACATCATATGTACAAGCGGTCAAGCCGCATCCACCTCACATTCATGGCTAACTACTCCCTCGCTGTCCACTCCACGTTCCCCACCTCGAAACCTCGAATTGTGCCCTTGAGCAGCCCTGCCTTTGCCCACAAGGTTCCCTCTTCTGTAATGTGCTGCGTGAGAATTGCTAGCAATGGTGTCGCGTCGTTGAAGACGATGTCGCTCCGATGTTTCCAGATGAGCCACATGCCAAGGAGGCATAATGCCCGAATGTTCCTTGTGTCCGGTCTGCTCCGATCCTGCCTGGTGCACCATGCATGTAGGCTCTTCATGCCTTGGTTCGAAGGCATCCCTGCCCGTTCTGACAGTTAGCCATCTCCATACCTGTCTCGTAAAAACGCAACCTACCAGTAGGTGCTGGATTGTTTCGTCATGTTGGTCGCAGAACGGACAGGTATCCTGATGCGGTAGGCCACGTCGTGCTAGTCTGTCCGAGGTCCACACCCGTCCCTGTAGGGCAAGCCAGGCGAGAAAACGACACTTGAGCGGGGCTCCCGATTTCCACATGAATGCAGCCGTGGGAGAAACTTCTCTGCCCATGAATCTCGCCTCATATGCAGACTTGGCCGAGAACTGCCTGTCCATAGTCCAGGACCAAGTAAAGGTGTCCTGGATGTTCGCCTCCAGCCGCCTATCCGACACCCTCTGCCATAGTGAGAGAAACTGCCCGATGGCCTCCACTGATAGGCCCGACCCAATATCTCTTGACCACGTTGCGTTGAACAGCGCCTCCTCCACCGTCCTCCTCTTCCTGATCCAGCACGGTATGCGCCGGTAGATCTCCGGCGCAAGGTCACATATCCGGTATCCATCTATCCATTTATCCTTCCAGAAGAGTATGGATTTGCCGTTCCCCACCGTGGCTTTGGTAGCCGCCCGATACAACTCCATGGATTCTGCCGGAATTGGTATGGAGAACTCGCTCCATGGTCTATTGCAATCGGTCCGTTGCAGCCATGGCCATCTCGCTTGTAGTGCCTTGTTCATCCACCTCAGATTTGGGATTCCCAAGCCGCCAGCCCACCGCGGTGTACACACGGCCTCCCAGGCCACCGCACATTTGCCTCCCGGCGCCTCTTCTTTTCCACACCATAAGAACCCTCGATAGATCTTTGCCAACGCAGCCGCAATCTTCGGCGGGACATCAAGTGCTAGCATGGAGTGCACGGGTATGGCGCATAGCACAGATGAGATGAGGAGGGCACACCCGCTCTTGGGCATCACCGCCGCTTTCCAGTGCGGTAGGCAGCTTCTAACACGGTCCACAAGCCTCTGAAATTGAGACGCCGTTAGCTTCGTATCGTCATGGGCAACCCCAGGTATGTGCAAGGGAATGTTGCTGCCTCACATCCAAGCAAGGTGCACACCAGATCCACTTCTTGTTGAGAGCACCTGATAGGAAGAGCTGCGCTTTCGAGCATATTCACTGTTAGCCCGGCTGCCTTACCAAAGATGTCAAGTATGGCTCCACATGTGCGGATCTCCAGCTCATTGGGCTTGAAGAAGAGCATCACATCGTCCACAAACATCGAAACCCGCTGCTTCACGCCAGAACCAACCAAGGGTTGAAGCAATCCCCTATCAGCAGCAAAGTCGAACAGTCTGTGTAGAGGTTCCATGCACAAGATGAAAAGCTTGGGGGATAGTGGAGCCCCTTGCCTCAATCCTTGATACTTCAGGATTGGTCTTCCTGGTAGGCCGTTCACCATGATTCTTGTGGACGAAGTTGATAGCATGCCGCAAATCCACGCCATCCATCGATCTCCAAAGCCCCATCTCCGAAGCACCTCCAACACAAATGGCCACTTGATCGAATCAAAAGCTTTGTTGATATCAAGTTTAAGCATGATTGTGGGCTGCTTGAGGGCATGCAGTCGCCGCGCCATACACTGAACCATCATAAAGGTATCATGTAGCGATCTGCCGCATATGAAGGCGCTTTGGTGATTCCCCACTAAGTGTGGCAGCTCTTCAGCCAGTCGTACTGCCAGCACCTTGTCATAAATCTTGATGGCGCCATGGACAAGGCTGACGGGACGATAGTCCTTGATATCCATCGTGCCCTTCTTCTTTGGCAGTAGAGAGACCACCGCTTTGTTTATTGCCGCAAGACCCCTTATATCACCACGGTGAAATTGTTCTAGTGCCCTCATGAAGTCCACCTTGATGATTTGCCAACACAGCACATAGAACCTGCCGGTGAACCCGTCAGGGCCCGACGCCTTGTCAAGAGGCATGCTCTTGATCGTCCGCTCCACCTCCTCCGCCGTAAAAGGTGATTCAAGGTGAGTGAGGTCACGGGATGGGAGGTCGAGGAAGTCTAAGTTGATGGCCGATGCTCTCCCGGATGTGGAGCCAAGTAGCTCCTCATAGTAATCATCCACAACGCTCGCAATGCTGTCCTGACCCGTTAAGATCTGCCCATTGTGTTGCATGGTGGTGATGATGTTTTTCCTCTGCCCGTGCCTTGCCTGCCTGTGGAAGAATTTTGTGTTGGCGTCGCCCTCACTTAGCTGAAGCAACCTCGAAAGCTGCCTCGCTATAGTCCTGTCCAGTGAGCTGAGCCCAAGCAGCTTCCTCTTGAGCACTCGTTGCAAATCATATTCCTGTGCCGTGAGCACTCTGCTCTCTGCAGCCACCTCTAGCCTCCCAATAATCTCCATTGCGATCGCAATCTGAAGGCGGACGTTTCCAATCCAGTGGTCACTCTAGCTCTGGAGCGCCTTAGCAGTTGCCCTAAGTTTGTTGTCCAACACATGGAAGGGGTTTCTTTCCGACGACAGGGAGTCCTACGCATCCTGCACCACTTGCTGAAACCCGTCCACTTTCGGCCAAAAGCATTCGAATCTGACTTTTTCCTAGGGCAAAGTCTGCGTCAAGATCCACCAGAAGGGGCAGTGATCGGATACTGCAGTCCCTAGTGCAGTAAGCATGCTAGCCGGAAACCTGTCTTCCCACGAGTTGGTCACGAAGATGTGATCGATTTTTTCCATAGTTGGATCGCGCCGCTGATTTGACCACGTGTATCTTCTGTCGTTGAGGTAGAGTTCTTTCAGCTCCATCCTATTGAGCAGAGAGCGAAAATGGCCCATCATTCACCTGTTGAGGTTGGCCTTGTTCTTATCCTCCAGATTTACTAGGAGGTTGAAATTGCCTACCACTGCGCACGGGCCCGCGTGAAGGTCGCGAATGTCTCGGAGTTCCTGCATGAAGTTTACTTTCTCCGTGTCCCCTTGAGGACCATAGACTCCGGTGAGCCACCAAGTTTGGGTCCCATCGCTGCTCACCAGCGCTGTAAGCGTGTTTTCCGTCATGTGGGGGTTTGAAAGTGACACCACCAAGGGCTCCCACGCAAGGAGGATTCCACCTCTAGTACCACTCGCCGGGACATAGAAAACCCCCTCGAATTTATTTCCTAGGCAATGCCTCACAATGTCGTTCGAGATCACCTCCATCTAAGTCTCCTGGAAACATACAATGCTAACATTTGCTGAATTCACCGCTTGGTAGATGGCATTCCTCCTTGCAGGCGAGTTTAGGCCACGAACATTCCACACGAGCATCTTGGGTGGTTGTGCCGCCATGAAGAAGGCCCACCGTCCACTAGTCCACCTATCACGGGCCCTAGACCCCCACCGGGGCCTCCCCAGAATCCGCCTGCAATGGCAGTACCATCGCATCCCATCCGAAGAGTGCCAGGATGGCGCGAATGTGGCTGTCCGTCCATGGCTTATCGAACAAACGCACATACACTTGTAGTGCTTCGTCGCCGATCGTTTCCCCTTTGTTTGCCAGGCAAAGCTTGCGAATGATTGCTGCCTGCTGCTTAGATGCCTTGGACCCCAGACCACCACGTGCCAGCCTCGCTCTTCGCCTAATGGGGGAGGCTGTTGGCCTCCTTTGCCTTGGCGTCCTTGTACGTCCAATAACACCCTGTACGTCCGATTAAAGCCCTGTTTGCCATCAGATACATGACGCTTTCGTCTCCACCACACTGTTTCTACCCTGCAAATCACGCGAGCAAGCAAGCGGGCACGAGCGCCGTGGACGGGTGGCCTGATCCGCCTGATCTCCGCCGCTAGTCAGACCTCCACTGCTCCCTACCTCTCTCCGCAGCTCCAATTTGTCGTCGTTGCACACCCTCCTCATCTCCCGTCGTTCCAGCACCACCCCCTGTTGGATGCAGCTCTGCAAAACATCGGTTCCAGCAACTCGCGCCGGCGCCGCCCATCATAGCACGACATTGTCGCCGTCATCGACCTGCACCACACAATTCCAGCAAAAAAACACATCTTGGCCCAAAAAAAACTCTGATGGGTAGTTGCAGCAAAACTAAAAACCGATTCCAGCAAAAATAAAAGGTTTCCAGCAAAACGACTTGAGCAACTAGCAAACCCAGTAAATTGCTTGAAGCAATAAAAATCCCTGATTCCAGCAAAAATTAATACGGTTCCAGCAAAAAATGCGTCACCTCCACCTGACCATAGCAAATAATCTCAACCAACAAAGAACTTCAGAAATTTCCATCGTAACAAAATCATTTGGCGGTTCCAACAAAAAAAAGAGACGGTTCCAGCAAAAAAGATGAATTGAGTTGAGCAGAAGCTGGAACCGGTGATTCAAGAAGAACATGGTTCCAACAAAAATTGCCTCTGCTTGTAACATCCCAACCAGTGGTTCCAGCAAAAATCCAACCGAACATTGAAGCTAATTTACCAACAAAAATCTGCAGTACTTGGTTGAAGCAGAAATATTTGCAGGTCCTAGCAAAATTGGAAGACGGTGGTAGCAATTTTTAGACTATTTCCAGGAAAATCGAAACAAGGTGGCAGCAAAAATTAGGACCGGTTCCAGCGAAAAAATAATATGGTTCTAGCCAAAAATGCCCCTGCTTGTAACCTATGAAGCACCGATACGGGGACGGGGATACGGATACGGAGATACATGATACGTCAATTTTTAAAAACAGCAATATGGTGATACGGCGGGCATATATAAATAATTAATAAATATTATGCAATAAAAACAAAAACTATTGCTTGGATCAAATTGCTGCCTCGTTTTTGTTGCCTCCGTGCATTTTTTGAAGCCCATGTGGTATGTGCCCACATATTTATGTTAATCTGTCAATCCTTAGTCTGAACAATAGCAACATTAGTACGCCAGCGGTAGTAATCAACAACATTATGCAGCAAAGCAAAACAGCCAAGCACTAAAGCGGTAGCAAGCCAGCACCCAGCAGGCTAGCAACCAGCTTACGTGCACACAGTCAGCAAGCATGAACACAGCAACAAGCAAGCGCCCAGCGGCGACCACGACGAAGGAGCACGACATGCAGGAAGCAACAGCACGGGATGAGCAGGGACTTTGGGAAATAAATTACTTTGCTGGCCATAGGCGGTGAAAGCCACTACATGCAGCAGCGAATCGATTCTAGAGAGAGAGAGAGAGCTGGGCTTCTACTGGGCTGGCTGCGCTCCCGTATCTCCCTGACATGTCGAGGGCATACCAGCGGCGTATCGACATTATTTTATTTTATTTTTAAAAAGCAAAATAGGATACTTCGAGGATACGGATATCGGCGGCGTATCGGCCACATTTTCTGTGCCGATACAGCAGATTTTGAAGTATCGGTGCTATGTAGCTTGTAACATCCCCAACCAATGGTTCCAGCAAAAAATCCAGCCGGAGATTGAAGCTTTATCAACAAAAAATGGTCGCTGCCGGAGGTGGTATCTACCGCCGTTGCCCGTTGTAGCACTGGGCCATTTCCAGCCAAGCACGCGGTTGCGGATCTGCGGCTGTAGCCATCGCATCACGAGATTCAAGAGCGTGGGGTGGGGGTGACGGTAGGAGGGAGATGCACGACGGAGCAGCAACGACTAGTGCTCCATGGCCAGAGGAGGAGTGGAGGGAGAGATGATGGAATCAAGCTCGCACTACTAGGAAAAACCCTAGTAGTAGCGCGGGTTTTGAGGCTATTAACAGCGCGGGCAACTGCGCTACTACTACGGCGCTACAGCTAACAGTTAGTAGTAGCGCGGTCCAAACCCGCGCTACTAATGTTGACTATATTAGCAGCGCTTTTTTGGAACGTGCTACTATTAGTTAGCTGTAGCGGATTCCTAGCCCCTCGCTACTGCTATATCTTTCGCCATTTTCACCCGCATCCTACCCCGTTTCGGTTTCAATAAACTGCAATTTTCAGATACTAGGTACTACTAGATATCAATTTCATAAAGCATTATAGGTATTAGGTAGTACTCCCTCCGTTCCAAATTACTCGTCGTGATTTTATTTCAAACCACGACGAGTAATTTGGAACGAAGGGAGTACTAGATAACAATTTCATATATAGTCAACATGCATCCTCAAGCAGTTCTAGATGATATCGACGATGATCATCATATGTAGTTCTAGATGATATAGCCACACACACACATATGTAGTTCTAGATGATATCTAAGACGATCATCATCCTCAAGCCTGGGCGGTGGGTGTTCCTCATAGTATTAGGATGGCCTGTCCAACACGAAGATTCTTGCCATCGAGGAATCTCTTCCACCCAACCGAGTTTAAGTGTGTGCGACCATCCGTGTCCACGCGGTAAGTACAAGTTGTGACGGAGCCCCTTGCAGTAAGGCGTAGTCCAGCTGAGCCTTCTTCATCAGGCTCGATACCATAACTCACAGATATGCTCTTTGCCAATTTCTGAATAAGAGAAACATATCAATTAATAAATAGCCTCGCACATACTCTTGCAAATAAGTATATATGGATTATCTACATTATTAATAGTTCCTTAGATTCTACACTAATAAGCATGTGATCGGACTCTACACTAAAGCATATCATGGACTAGGTTCCACACAACATACCATTGGACTCTACACTAAGCATACCATCGGATAATTTGCATTTGTAAGTATAACATACCATATCATGTCGATCGACCATGGTACTTATCAGGCGGGTCACGAATGACACCTCGGCAAAGTCAGCACGTGGTGGAATTATGTCCCATATGTTGCACACATCCTCCTCGCTCAGCCTCATTCTTTAAGCTACGATGGCTTCATGAAGTGTGTCCTCATCATCTTCATCGAGTGGGTCCTCATTATCTTCATCATCTTCGTCATCTTCATCATCTTCCACCAGGTTGATATAAATGACAGCCAGTTTGGGTCTTTCTGCTTTGAAGGAGAAGCTGATCAACTCACCACCAGTAAGACGCATGCGGGCGAGGAAACGGGCCCATCCATCTCCTCCAATCTGCGACATATTGCATCCTTTATCGACCTCCATAGTGTACGGCCCCCCAGGAGCCTCAAATGTCACTATGTCTTCTGTCAGCTTGTTGAATTTCAACCTCACATTGCATGAGACGATCTGTGTAAAAAAAACAAAATAACACAATGCAGTAATGCCAACACTAAAAATAAAATAGTTGTTACATTTCATATAATTTCTTACCGCCGCATGACGAAAACTCGGCTGGAAGTAGATGCCGAATAGCTTGCCAGTTGCAAGGCTGCTGGCGCACCTTGACTTGCACAGTCGACATGGTGGTGGTGGTGGTGGCGCCATTTTCCTAAAGCAATATGATCAAAGGATTAACGATCCACTTCACAGGAAAGAAAAACAGTAGCATGTGATTTGATTCTTCTTCCGCGAGAAGCAATTTGATTCTTCTTCCGCGAGAAGCAATTTGATGGACAATTATAATCCTAAGATCTAGCTAGGTGGTGCCAAATCTTCAGAGCTATCAACTAGCGCACTAAATCAACTAAATCAAAATGTTCTATAAATCAACTAAATCAATTAGCCTGTTAAATCAACTTGCCTACTAAATCAACTAAATCAAAATGTTATATAAATCAACTAGCCTACTAAATCAACTAAATCAAAATGTTCTAAATCAACTAAATCAACTAGCCTACTAAATCAAATAAATCATATGAACTAAATCAAAATGTTGCATATGAACTAGCCTACTAAATCAAAATGTAGCAGGGGAGGGGTTGTGGATGGAGGAGGGAGGAGGGAGAAGGAGGGGCGACTGGAGGAGGGAGGAGAGAGTAGAACAGAGGAGGAAGGGCGGAGCGAGGAGGGGCCGGCCGGCGTCGAGTCGAGGGAGGACGGAGGAGGAGGGCGGTACCGAGTCCAGCGAGGAGGAGGAGGTGACGACGGTGCAGAGGGATGAGGGGTAGGCGACGGCTGTTGGCGGGGGCGACGACGGCCGATAGGGGAGGACCGGCGCGGGGGGGGGGAGGGTTGAGAGGGAGATCGAGTGAGTGTGAGTGTGAGTGGATCGGATAGAGAAGAGCATGGAGGGTGGCAGATAGCTAGTTTTAGCAGTAGCACACTATAGGTAAAGGCGCTATTGCTAAACTACCTAGCAGTAGCGCGCTCCGAATTAACGCGCTGCTGCTAGAACTAGCTTCACAACGCGATCGTGGGAATTATAGCAGTAGCGCGGCTTAGAGGAGGCGCGCTACTGCTACATTTATTTCAGCAGCGAGTATTGCTGGAGCGCGCTACTGCTACATTGCAGCAACGCCTTATTTTAAAATGCACTGCTGGTAAGATCCAGTGTATAAGCTTTTTCCTAGTAGTGTCGAGAGGCTTTTATGGTGAGAGGATTTGATGAAGAAAGATAAACGCAGACTGAGGATAAGGTGTGGAAAGGTAGCGGTGAGATGGGAAAGTAAGCGGTGCGAGGCCACGAGTCATGCTGCATGTCGCGAGCGACCGGCCGGCACAAACATTTACCCTCCCTGATCCCCTTTCTCCCCCCACTGACTCACTCACAGAATCTCACATCCGATGCAACCGGAGGCCAGCTTGGCGTCGAGGAGCACAACCGCGACGATTTTGGGCGGGCGGCACTGTTCCAGTGGCTGGCGGCGACGGAGCCCAGGTGGGCCGATGCGGAGAGTAGTTCCATCGGGGAGTCTTGCGGCAGAGGCCATGCGCGGGCTCGACGAGGTGTGATGCACGGGCGATTTTGAGTGGGCGGCACTGTCATCGTGCCTGGCACATGCGGAGCCAAGGCGGGCTGGGGTCGCGGAGGCGTGGGATCGCCACCGATGCTTCCCACCTCGCTACCATCGCCATCCTGCTTCCTGGATCTCCTCCAAGCTCATCATTCATCACCCAAGGTGAGCTGCGTCTTACACACACATGCGGCTGCATGCACCATCCTTATGTAGATAGAATATCTTCTCCACTGACGGCGATTCAATTTCTTCCTCGTTAATCTCCAGCAAATGAGGGACTGAAGCACCGGTGGTGCCGGAGTTGAGTCTTATCAATAACACTAACGATAGTTCCTTGCATGACCCCGTAGGCCGAGAGGTGGGTCTCTGGTGAAGCTGGAATTGTAGATGCTTTCACCTGAATTTAGCCTGAATGTGTTCATTCATCATGTTTGTTCTAAACCAACCTCCGTTGTAGTCCAGGTAGATCCTATCTTTTGTTTTGTCTTAGCTGAAGAAGAAGAAAGGGTTAGTAATTAGAAGTAGTACAGTCGGGTCTTTGCGAGTTTGAGTTTGGGTCTCTGGTGAAACTTTGTGTGAAGAAAATGAAACAACAAATATCTGCGTGTTGCTTCAGTTCAACTCGTCCACAACACTCTTACTATAGTTCGTTACCAAATGAAGTAGTAGTATAGTCGGGTCTTTGCGAGTTTGTTTGCTAGGTGATACGTCTCCAATGTATCTATAATTTTTATTGTCCCATGCTATTATATTACCTGTTTTGGATGTTTATGGGCTTTACTTTACACTTTTATATTATTTTTGGGACTAACCTACTAACCGGAGGCCCAGCCCGTATTGCTGTTTTTTTTGCCTATTTCAGTGTTTCGAAGAAAAGGAATATCAAACGGAGTCCAAACAGAATGAAACCTTCGGGAGCATGATTTTTGGAACAAACATGATCCAGAGGACTTGGAGTGCAAGTCAAGAAGCTCCAGAGGCGGCCACGAGGGTGGAGGGCGCCCCCCCTACAGGGCGCCCCCTATCTTGTGGGCCCCTCGGGCGTCCACCGACGTACTTCTTCCTCCTATATATACCCATATACCCCGAAACCATTAGGGGAACCACCGAAAAACTATTTCCGCCACCGTAACCTTCTGTATCCGTGAGATCCCATCTTGGAGCCGTCGCCGGCGCTCTGCCGGAGGGGAATCCACCACGGAGGGCCTCTACATCAACTCCAAGGCCTCTCCGATGAGTTGTGAGTAGTTTACCACAGACCTTCGGGTCCATAGTTATTAGCTAGATGGCTTCTTCTCTCTCTTTGAATGTCAATACCATGTTCTCCTTCCTCTCCTTGGAGAGCTATTCGATGTAACTCTTTTTGCGGTGTGTTTGTCGAGATCCAATGAATTGTGGGTTTATGATCAAGTTTATCTATGAGAAATATTTGAATCTCCTCTGAATTCTTTTATGTATGATTGAGTTATCTTTGCAAGTCTCTTTGAATTATCGGTTTGGTTTGGCCAACTAGATTGATCTTTCTTGCCATGGGAGAAGTGCTTAGCTTTGGCTTCAATATTGTGGTGTCCTTTCCCAGTGACAGCAGGGGCAGCAATGCACATATTGTCTTGTTGCCATCGAGGATAAAAAGATGGGGTTTATATCATATTGCATGAGTTTATCCCTCTACATCATGTCATCTTTCTTAAAGCGTTACTCTGTTCTTATGAACTTAATACTCTAGATGCATGCTGGATAGCGGTCGATGTGTGGAGTAATAGTAGTAGATGCAGGCAGGAGTCGGTCTACTTGTCACGGACGTGATGCCTATATACATGATCATGCCTAGATAATCTCATAATTATTCACTTTTCTATCAATTGCTCGACAATAATTTGTTCACCCACCGTAATACTTATGCTATCTTGAGAGAAGCCTCTAGTGAAACCTATGGCCCCCGGGTCTATCTTTTATCATCTAAGCTTTCAATCTACTTTTATTTGCATCTTTACTTTTCCAATCTATATCATAAAATACCAAAAATATATTTATTTATCATATTATCTCTATCAGATCTCACTTTCGCAAGTGACCGTGAAGGGATTGACAACCCCTTTATCGCGTTAGTTGCGAGTTCTTTGTTTGTTTGTGTAGGTGCGTGGGACTTGTGAGGAGCCTCCTACTAGATTGATACCTTGGTTCTCAAAAACTGAGGGAAATACTTACGCTACTGTGCTGCATCACCCTTTCCTCTTCAAAGAAAACCAACGCAAGCTCAAGACGTAGCAAGAAAGATTTCTGGCGCCGTTACCGGGGAAGTCTTCGCTCAAGTCAAGACATACCAAGTACCCATCACAAACTCATCTCCCTCGCATTTACATTATTTGCCATTTGCCTCTCGTTTTCCTCTCCCCCACTTCACCCTTGCCGTTTTATTCGCCATCTCTTTCCCAATCTCCTCTCTTTTCTGCTTGCCCTCTTCTTCCTCCTCGCTCTCGTTCGCCGTTATGTCTGAAATTGGGGAGATTATCATAGATATGGACAATAATGATAACATGGAAAATTCTGATGCTCTTGCTGAAGAACCCCCTATCTTGCATACTAAAAAGTTTTTAATCGGTAGTGGTAATATTATTGGAAAAGGTGTTATTCAAGACTTCTTTACTTGTGCCGGTGCTTTACCTTCTATAGGTGGTTCTATTCTTCATAGAACTAGTAGCCTTGCGGATGCTATAGCCATGCTTGTAGTTGAGCTTGAAAGATAATTTATGCATATGCATCCTTGCATACAAAGAATTTTTCTGGAATTTTCTAATATTGAACACTCTTCTGTTAAGCGCGCCGCTACTATCTTTTTGGCACATGAGTTTAGATTTATAATAAAAGAGGCCAAACAAATCTTTGCGCACTATAGGGTGGACGCCGGCCGTCCTCCCATAGAGGCGATCCTCTTTGATCAAGAGGAAATTAGGCGTTTTCAATCTTTGGACTATGTTGCTTTTAACGAAAACCTTAGAAAAAAGGTTCCTACCAATGTCCTAGTTAATAGAATTTTCGAACTTAATAATGATTTTTCCCTTCGAAACAATGAGCTAGGATACTCTCTTGAGTATAGGCTCACGAAGTTCTGCCAAAAGAATGCTTATAATGATGAATTAGTTGTGCAATATGAAGGGCCAAAGGAGGAACCCATACCTCCTGAGATTGATCTTGGGGACTTCTGTCCCATTAAATTTAGCCCTTTTGATTACTTTTGCTTGCCTCAAAGAAAACTTGCTGCTGAACATAGAGAATATGAGATGAGTTTTCGTGATCTATCTTATTATTATGGCACTACTTAGATCTATCTTCGCTTTTATGCCTAGCTAGGGGCGTTAAACGATAGCGCTAGTTGGGAGGCAACCCAATTTTCTTTGTGTTCTTTGTTTTTGTTCCTGTTTAGTAATAAAATTTGCATCTACTCTCTGTTTAGATGTGTTTTCATTTTTTATTTAGAGTTTGTGCCAAGTAGAACCTATAGAATAACCTATGGTATGAGTTGATTTGATTCTGCTGAAAAACAGAAACTTTGCGCTCACGGGAAAAAAAATCAATAAATCACAGAAAGTGCTTTTGCGTTGATTCCTTTTGCGGTAGATCAATAGACAAATTTTGGTAGGATTTTTGGAGTTCCAGAAGTAACCGAAAGTTACAGATTCCTACATACTGTTCTATTTTTGACAGATTCTGCCTTTCGTGTGTTGTTTTCTTATTTTGATGCATCTATGGCTAGTATGAAAGTGTATGAACCATAGAGAACTTGGAATACAGTATGTTTAACACCAATATAAACAAATAAATAATTCATTACTGTACCTTATGTGGTGGTTTTTCTTTCTTGCACTAACGAAGCTTATGAGATTTCCTATTGAGTTTTGTGTTGTGAAGTTTTCAAGTTTTGGGTAAAGATTTGATGGACTATGGAATAAGGAGTGGCAAGAGCCTAAGCTTGGGGATTCCCATGGCACCCCAAGATATTCAAGAATAGCCAAAAGCCTAAGCTTGGGGATGCCCCGTGAAGGCATTCCCTCTTTCGTCTTCGTTCATTGGTAACTTTATTTGGAGCTATATTTTTATTCGCCACATGATATGTGTTTTGCTTGGAGCGTCGTGTATGATATTAGTCTTTGCTTTTTAGTTTACCACAATCATCCTTGCTGTACACACCTTTTGGGAGAAGCCCACTTGATTGGAATTTATTAGAATACTCTATGTGCTTCACTTATATCTTTTGAGTTAGATAATTTTTGCTCTAGTGCTTCACTTATATCTTTTAGAGCATGGCGGTGGTTTAATTTTGAAGAAATTGTTGATCTCTTATGCTTCACTTATATTATTTTGAGAGACTCTTACAACAGCATGGTATTTGCTATGATTATAAAATTGGTCCTAGAATGGTAGGCATCCAAGTTGGGTATAATAAAAACTATCATAGAAAGTGAATTGGATGCTATGATCAATTTGATACTTGATAATTGTTTTGAGATATCACTACAGGAATCAGCTACTTTGCCGTCTGCCACGGCGGACAGCAAAGGCATGAATGGCGGATGGCAAAGGTCTTTGCCGTCCACCACGGACGGCAAAAGTGGACGGCAAAGAAAGGTCCGGTAAAGAGCTACTTTGCCATCTGCTTTTGGTGGCTGACGGAAAAGGGTCCTTTGCCATCAGCAGCGGACGGCGAAGAACACAGACGACAAAAATTTCACTGTTAGTCCATTAGGTTGCTAACGGCAGGACTTTGCCGTCCGCCGCTGATGGCAAAATTTGTCCTGCCTTTGCCCTCCGCCGTATGATGTCAGCTAGACGTCACTACACGACAGGCCTTTGCCGTCTGCAGCTGACGGCAAAATTGTTTGCTCTTTGCCGTCTGCCACTGTAGGCAAACTGACTAAATGGGTCAGCTCCCAGGAAGCACAGTTGGCTGCCACGTGTATTATTTGCCATCCGCGACTGTTGGCAAAGAGCCCATTGCCGTCGGTGGCGGACGGCAAAGAGCCTGCATATTGGCTTTTTTTTTTCTGTTTTTTTAAATCCAACAATTTTCACAGCAAATATATATGACATATATAGATATATTTCACAGGGCTATTTAACAACAAACATATGACATATCGAGCACATAAGTTTCATCGTACATACATATATAGTTCCATCCATTCATACATAGCAAGTTGCACATACACATAAGTTGCAACCATTAGGAAGTTGCACATACATATTACAATGCAGAGTTTCATCAAGATAGCAAGTTCCATCGTAGCAAGCTAGAAGAATACTAGAAGAGAATGAAATAAAAAACAAGCACTCCATCATAGCAAGCTAGCTTCCGAGAAGTGAATGAAATCTACAAAATGGCAAATAAGAAACTTAGGAAAAGGTGACTAGAAGAAGAAGACTAGAAGAAGAAGCACGCCATCGTTTGTGAGGTAACTTAGGTGAAATGTATTGTTTATGAGCTAACTTATGTAAAATGCATCATTTTAGAGCTAATGTAGGTAAGATGGGTCATTTTGGAGCTAACGTAGGTAAAATGGGTCATTTTAGAGCTAACATAGGTAAAATGGGTCATTTTAGAGCTAAGGTAGGTAAGATGGGTCATTTTGGAGCTAACGTAGGTAAAATGGGTCATTTTGGAGCTAACGTAGGTAAAATGGGTCATTTTAGAGCTAATGTAGGCAAAATGGATCATTTTGGAGATAATCTAGGTAAAATGGATCATTTTGGAGATAATCTATGTAAAATGGGTCATTTTAAAGCTAACTTGGGTAAAATGGATCATTTATGAGCTAACTAAGGTAAAATGGGTCATTTTAGAGCTAACTTAGGTAAAATGGATCGTTTCTGAGCTAACTAAGCTAATTATGCCGTTTTTTACATAAGTAAGCTAAGTACATGTCATTATTGAGCAAACCTAGTTAACTAAGCATATTATAACTAATTTAGGTCATTTTGGAGGAAACAAAGCTAAGTATAGATCGTTTTAGAGCTAACTTAGGTAAAATGGCTGGTTTTGGAGGCCAGTAAGCTTATTAAGTCATTTTGGAGGAAAAGAAGCTAACTCTAGGTCATTAAGGTAAGCATATTGGAGGAAATAAAGCTAAGTCTAGGTCTTTATGCATTTGTTAAGCAAACAACTAGAGAAACTTACCTTGATCATGGAGGTGTAGGAGCGGGCAGGCTCGTGCCAGTAGCTGGAGAAGGATCGTGTGATGCTTGTGTGGAGTTACGCTGCACCAAAGATCATTTCCAATGTTTCGTTAGCATGATGACACTCAAATGTTAAGACTAGCAAGTAACGTCCATTCAAATTAAACTCACCGTGGTCTCAGGAGCAATCTCTGGATCAATGGCTATGGAGCCACGGGACCTCCCGCCAGCACATATCATCACCTGTTGTGGATCAATGGGAATCTGGCTCGGGTTAAACTCCTCCCCTTTCCTCGCCTTCCCCTTGACTTGCTTGTAAGAGGCAGTGTGGGCCATGGCATACAGGTCGTACCCCTCTGGCACCTTATCCTTCTTATTGTAGCATGCCTGAAAGATAGAAACAAAGTAAATTAGTAATTAAAGGGCTCAAGCTAGCATGATGAATGAATTGCATTAATCATGAAGCAAACCACATACCCAGTTCCACCCGAACTGATATAAGCTGGACCTACCTTGATGGTGTGGCACACCTTCAATTTGGGCACGTTTGTCCTTGGCCTCAGTCGGCTCCCCTTCCATCTTTCAACACCTGCCATGACAAAGAGTAAACAAAATTAGTACAACATAAAAAAAATACTGACATGAATAATAATATGTATATCACTTAAGTGTATCATCATCAAGTACAACATAAAAAATTTGAATACCTGACACTACTAATAATCTCGATCAGTATCATCAATAAATGCATAATCATCATCATCACTATAATCAATGATGGGCTCATAGGGTTCAGTGGCATCAACATGTGGAAGGCCACCTTTACGTAATCGGTCAAGCATTGACAGGTCATCCGCAGCAGTAACCTCTTCTTGTTCCGGCTCTTCTTATTCCTCCTCTGGGGTGATGTGGGATTCACTGTCACAGTCTACTTCAATGTTTTGGGGTGAAGTATAGCGGTTCTTGAAACGGTTTTTGGAAAGATGTGTCTCTTGGAAGAATTCTCCTTCATATGTGTCTGGGTTAATGTGAGGTTCATAATCCTCTTCCGTTGGGGGAGATAGTCTAGCACGTGGGGGCACTTCATAAACGACATCCCAACCTTTCAGATTTGGATTAGTTTGGCAGGCCCACGGTAGATAGAATACTTGGGTCGCCTGTTCAGCCGTAATATAGACATCAGGAACATCTAAATGGGTGCTTTGGTTGATTTCAACTAGCCCTATATGTTCATGAGTCCTTCTAGTCTCCTTCGGCTGAAACCAATAACATTTGAAGACTACGACCTTCGGTGGGTTTTCACCATAGAATAGAAGTTCATAAATTGCTTCAACTCTCCCATAATACTCGGTATCTCCTTCGTCGATAGCAGATACACAACAATTTCTAGACTTCCGGTATATTGGATTAAAGAAGCCCGATGGAAAGATCTTCTCTAACTTGCAGATCAACTCCGGCCCCAACTCTTCCATTTCTTCTAGCACGCCAGGCGATAGTTCTTTCGCACAAAAAACACGGAAGAAATAGCTGAGTTCTGCCAGTACTAGCCATTCATCCTCAGGGATGAAGCCACGCAACATCACCGGTATTACCAGCTCAATCCATATGTGCCAATCATGACTCTTGAGACCAAATATCTTCAATTTATCAAGACTCGCTCCCCTCTTTAGATTCGCTGCATACCCATCGGGGAACATCAACTGCATTTTCACCCACAAGATAATTTCCCTCATAGTTGGCCTTCCAAGATTGAACCATGCCTTTGGCTTTCTCTAGTTCTGCTTTCCTTTCGGTTCTTTCATGTTTTGTAACGGCCTATCACATAGCGCCTCCAGATCGACTCTAGCCTTACTATTATCCTTTGACTTCCCATCTACGCTGAACAATGTACCAAAAAGTGCCTCAGCAATATTCTTCTCAGTGTGCATCACATTGATGTTGTATGGGCAAAGGAGGTCTTTGAAGTAAGGCAGATCCCATAAGCATGTTTTGTGAGTCCAGGCGTGCTTAGAATTATACCCCTTGAAGTACCCTGGACACTCTGGATCTGGCTCGAGAGCGTTTAACTGATCCAGGGTCTATTGGCCTATCAACGCAGGTGGTGCAGAGTTTTTTACAACTCTACCTCTGATGAAGTTCTTCTTGTCTTTCCTGAACTTATGGCGAGGATCCAGGAACTGTCTATGCATGTCGAAGCAAGAAAACTTGCGACCAGCCTGAAGCCAATGAAACTCAAGAGCTCCCTTGCATGTGGGGCACGGGAACCTTCCATGCACACACGAGCCAACGAATAACGCATACGCCGGCAAGTCATGCGTCAAGTACATGTACCAGACACGCATTATGAAGTTTCGTTTGCTATAGGCGTCGTATGTCTTGAACCCATTATCCCAGGCTTCTTGCAATTCGTCCTTAAGCGGCTGCATGTACACATTCATATTTTTCTCCGGATAGTTGGGCCCTGGAATTATCAACGTCAGGAAAATGTTCATTCTTTGCATAATCTGTCGGGGGGGGGGGGGGAGATTGAGTGGAAAGACAAATACGGGCCAACAACTGTATTGGGCTGCCGTCATACCAAACACACTGAACCCATCAGTGCTGATGCCGACTCGAGGATGCCTCATATCTGCCGCTTTGTCAGCATGTAATTCATCAAACTTTTTCCATGCAACACCATCCAATGTGTGTACCATCATCAGATTCCCATCTGCATCTAGTTCGGTTCTTTTGCCTGTTTTGTGCCATGTCATCTGTCTGGCCGTCTCTTCGACCATGAAAAGATGTTGAAGTCTTGGTACAATTGGCATATACCGAAGAACACTAACGGGGATTTTGGTCTGTGTCTTCTCACCCATACCGTTGTCTACCACAATATACCTGGAAGACTTGCAAATGGGACAATAGTTCAAGTCCGCATAGTCAAGCCTAAATAAGGCACATCCTTTTTCACATGCATGTATCTTCTTATAGGGCATCTTCAGTGCACAGAGGATTTTGTCCGACTGGTACAGGTTTGCAGGCATTACATGGCCTTTGGGTAGAAAGCGTCCAAATACTATCATAATTGCGTCGTAGCATTCTCTGCCCAAGTTGAACTGAGCCTTCAGAGCCATTACTTGTGAGATGGCATCCAACTGAGAAAGCTCAGTGTACTCGTGGAGCGGACGTTTTGAAGACTCCAACATTTCATTGAAGGCCTTTGCAGATTTCTCCATCTCCTCGTCCGAATCCCGAGCATCATCATAGTCTTGCACCATGTTTTCCATCCCGGTACCATGCTCGTCGGTGCGATGACGATCCACCTCAGCTCGGTCGCATTGGGCAGACTCACCATGAAATGTCCACACCATATAATCGGGCGTAAAACCATTCTTCTGCAGGTGTTTGCCCATTTCAGCCTCTGTCCTCTTTTCCCAATTGCCACACCGGAAACAGGGGCACCAGGTTTTCCTCTGTCCATTTGCAAATGCGGCTTGCACAAACCCTTTGGTTTTTGTGAACCATTCAGCGCTCCATTTGTTCTGACCAGTGTGACCAGTATACATCCACGCACGATCACTCATCTTGACTTTCAGAGCTACTGGACACACAACAATTATATATAATTCACCATGTATATATTCATCAGTTGATCTACTTTGTCAATTTTATTACGTCCATGCAACCTACACTCTAATAGGTAATGGTAGGTCCTAATCCCACCCGAGTATGTGTAGATTGGGTTCATTTTCCCATGCTATGCTCCGGATCCGACGCAAAATTTCGGCAGCACCTCCCCGCTGTTCTCCTGATACACGTCTCTGCAATAAACAGAGAGGATGTGTACCCGGAGAACAACACGGGAGGCACTGACGAAATTTATGCATTGGATCCGGAGCAAAGCATATGGGAAAACGAACCCAATCTACACATACTCGGGCTGTCCATGGATAGCGTTGGACAATTCGAAAGAATCAAGGTTATAAATATGCAAATGCATGCATATTTATAACTATGACGCTTTCGAACGGGAGACACATATTGGTTACGCATACTGATGATTCAAGACACATATATAGCTAGCTATCAAATTTCATCAGCACGAACACTGGAACAAAGCAAATAATTAATTGGGGAGAAGGACATGTCATTTGTGCTCACCCACGAACGAAGGGGCAAAGCTCGTCAAACGCACGGCGAGGTCGTCGAACACCAAACCTCGCAGTGATGAAACAACTGCACATTTAAATCTACCCGATCAACACAATTATATATGATGTTTTTCATAACAAAATCAAAAAATATATGACCTAACTAATAATTCTTCTACTTCTTCTACTTCTTTTCTTCTTCTTCTTTTTTCATCTTTTTTCTACTTCTTTTCTTTTCTTCCTTTCTTCTTCTTCTACTTCTTTTCTTCTTTTTCTTTTTTCATCTTTTTTCTACTTCTTTTCTTTTCTTCTTGTTCTACTACTTCTACTTCTTCTACTACTTCTACTTCTTCTACTTCTTCTAATTCTTTTCTAACACTAACACTAACACAATCTAGCACTAACAATTAAACAAAAAAAATATGAAAAAACAGAAAAAAAAGAAGTAGTCCCTCACCGGAGCAATGGGACGGTCGGCGGGGGCGGTGGCGGCGGGGGGGGGGGGACCGGGTGGCAGGGGCGGTGGCGGGGGCGGCGCCGGGCGGCGGGGGCGGCGGGGAGGGTGGGGGCGGAGGGGTGGTGGGGCGACGAGGCGTCGACGGGAGGGGTGGGGGCGGAGGGGTGGTGGGGCGACGGGGCAAGCGGGGGCGGTGGCGGGGGCGGCGCCAGGTGGCGGGTGGCGGAGGGGTGGTGGGGCGACGGGGCGTCAGGGGGTAGGGTGGGGGCGGAGGCTGGGGTGGTGGGGCGACGGGCCAAGCGGGTGCGGGGGCGGGGTGCGGGGCGGCGCCAGGCGGCTGGGTCGGCGGTGGGTGGGGATCGATCTGGTGGCGGGGCGTCAGGGAGGAGAGAGGGAGGGAGAGAGAGTAATTAACAGGCGGGAGGTTTGCGGCCGTTAGTTAGTCTGCTCTTTGCCGTCCGCCGTTCTTTGTCGCCCGCCTTTGTCTCCCTTTGCCATCTGCTAGCGGACGACAAAGAGGTGGGGCGTTAAGTTTTCCCCAAACGGGGGTGGGGGGTGGGGGCCACCTCTCTCTTTGCCGTTAGCCAGCTGACGGCAAAGATTCTTTGCCGTCAGCTGGCTGACAGCAAAGAGCCGGCAGATGGCAAAGGCCTGTTTTGCCGTCTGCCCTTTCTTTGCCATCTGCTTTTCGGTAGCAGATGGCAAACGGCTTCTTTGCCGTCCGCTAGCTGACGCAAAGAGCTGGCAGATGGCAAAGTAGCTGATTCCAGTAGTGTATGGAGGTAGTGATATTAGAGTCATTCTAGTTGGGTGATTATGAATTTGAAGAACGCTTGTGTTGAAGTTTGTGATTCCCGTAGCATGCACGTATGGTGAACCGCTTTGTGATGAAGTTGGAGCACAATTTTATTTATTGATTGTCTTCCTTATGAGTGGCGGTCGAGGACGAACGATGGTCTTTTCCTACCAATCTATCCCCCTAGGAGCATGCACATAGTACTTTGTTTTCAATGGCTTGTAGATTTTTAAAATAAGTATATGAGTTCTTTATGACTAATGTTGAGTCCATGGATTATATGCACTCTCACGCTTCCACCATTGCTAGCCTCTCTTGTGCCGTGCAACTTTCGCCGGTACCATACACCCACCATAATCCTCCCTCAAAACAGCCACCATACCTACCTATTATGGAATTTTCATAGCCATTCCGAGATATATTGGAATGCAACTTTCCACCGTTCCGTTTATTATGACATGCATCATCATTGTCATATTGCTCTCTGCATGATCATGTAGTTGACATCGTATTTGTGGCAAAGCCACCTCATAATTTTTCATACATGTCACTCTTGATTCATTGCATATCCCGGCACACCGCCGGAGGCATCTATATAGAGTCATATCTTGTTCTAAGTATCAAGTTGTAATCTTGAGTTGTAAATAAATAAAAGTGTGATGATCTTCATTATTAGTGCATTGTCCCAGTGAGGAAAGTATGATGACGACTATGATTCCCCCACAAGTCGGGATGAGACTCCAGACTTTAAAAAAATAAAAGAGGCCAAAGAAGCCCACCAAAAAGAAAAAAAAGAGAAAGAAAGAAAGAAAGAAAGAAAAAAAGAGAAAAAAAGAAAAAAAATAATGAGAGAAAAAGAGAGAAGGGTCAATGCTACTATCTCTTTTCCACACTTGTGCTTCAAAATAGCACCATGGTCTTCATGATAGAGAGTCTCTTATGTTGTCACTTTCATATACTAGTGGGAATTTTTCATTATAGAACTTTGCTTGTATAATCCAATGATAGGCTTCCTAAAAAATTCCCTAGGTCTTCGTGATCAAGCAAGTTGGATGCACACCCACTTAGTTTCTTTTGTTGAGATTTCATACATTTATAGCTCTAGTGCATCCGTTGCATGGCAATCCCTACTCACTCACATTGATATGTATTAATGGGCATCTCCATAGCCCGTTGATACGCCTAGTTGATGTGAGACTATCTTCTCCTTTTTTTCTTCTCCAAACCACCCTTCTATTCCACATATAGTGCTATGTCCATGGCTCACGCTCATGTATTGCGTGAAAATTGAAAAAGTTTGAGATTACTAAAGTATGAAACAATTGCTTGGCTTGTCATCGGGGTTGTGCATGATTAAATACTTTGTGTGATAAAGATAGAGCAACAGCCAGACTATATGATTTTGTAGGGATAACTTTCTTTAGCCATGTTATTTTGAGAAGACATGATTGCTTTATTAGTATGCTTGAAGTATTACTATTTCTTATGTCAATATGAAATTTTATTTTGAATCATTTGGATCTGAACATTCATGCCACAATAAAGAGAAATACATTGAGAATTATACTAGCTAGCATTTCACATCAAAAATTCTGTTTTTATCATTTACCTACTCGAGGACGAGAAAGAATTAAGCTTGGGGATGCTTGATACGTCTCCAACGTATCTATAGTTTTTGATTGTTCCATGCTATTATATTACGTGTTTTGGATGTTTATGTGCTTTACTTTACACTTTTATATCATTTTTGGGACTAACCTACTAACCGGAGGCCCATCCCATATTGCTGTTTTTGCCTATTTCAGTGTTTCAAAGAAAAGGAATATCAAACGGAATGAAACCTTCGGGAGCGTGATTTTTGGAACAAACGTGATCCAGAGGACTTGGAGTGCAAGTCAAGAAGCTCCCGAGGCAGCCACAAGGGTGGAGGGCGCCCCCCCTATCTCGTGGGCCCCTCGGGCGTCCATCGACGTACTTCTTCCTCCTATATATACCCATATACCCCGAAACCATCAGGGGAAACACCAAAAAACTATTTCCGCCACCGTAACCTTCTGTATCCGTGAGATCCCATCTTGGAATCTTTGCCGGCGCTTTACCGGAGGGGGAATCCACCATGGAGGGCCTCTACATCAGCTCCAAGGCCTCTCCGATGAGTTGTGAGTAGTTTACCACAGACCTTTGGGTCTATAGTTATTAGCTAGATGGCTTCTTCTCTCTCTTTGAATCTTAATACGATGTTCTCCTTCCTTTCCTTGGAGACCTATTCGATGTAACTCTTTTTGCGGTGTGTTTGTCGAGATATGATGAATTGTGGGTTTATGATCAAGTTTATCTATGAGAAATATTTGAATCTCCTCTGAATTCTTTTATGTATGATTGAGTTATCTTTGCAAGTCTCTTCGAATTATCGGTTTGGTTTGGCCTACTAGATTGATCTTTCTTGCCATGGGAGAAGTGCTTAGCTTTGGGTTCAATCTTGCGGTGTCCTTTCCTAGTGACAGCAGGGGCAGCAAGGCACGTATTGTATTGTTGCCATCAAGGATTAAAAGATGGGGTTTATATCATATTGCGTGAGTTTATCACTCTACATCATGTCATCTTTCTTAAAGCGTTCTCTGTTCTTATGAACTTAATACTCTAGATGCATGCTGGATAGCGGTCGATGTGTGAAGTAATAGTAGTAGATGCAGGCAGGAGTCGGTCTACTTGTCACGGACATGATGCCTATATACATGTACATGCCTAGATAATCTCATAATTATTCGCTTTTCTATCAATTGCTCGACAGTAATTTGTTCACCCACTGTAATACTTATGCTATCTTGAGAGAAGCCTCTAGTGAAACCTATGGCCCCCAGGTCTATCTTTTATCATCTAAGCTTTCAATCTACTTTTATTTGTATCTTTACTTTTCCAATCTATATCATAAAATACCAAAAATATATTTATCTTATCATATTATCTCTATCAGATCTCACTTTTGCAAGTGGCCGTGAAGGGATTGACAACCCCTTTATCGCGTTGGTTGCGAGTTCTTTGTTTGTTTGTGTAGGTGCGTGGGACTTGTGAGGAGCCTCCTACTGGATTGATACCTTGGTTCTCAAAAACTGAGGAAAATACTTACGCTACTGTGCTGCATCACCCTTTCCTCTTCAAGGAAAACCAACGCAAACTCAAGACGTAGCACTAGGCTGTCATGTGAGCTCAGGGGGGTTGGCGATTTGGTGGTTGTCATGCTTTCCGATGATGCTACCATGATTCGGATACCGGCACCCGTAGATCAAATGTCACTAAATTTTGCCATGTCACTTGCACATTTTTGTACTCGTCTTTGTTTCATTTTTTAGTTCAATCTTCTCAATTTTGCCATGCAATGTCCCAACGACATGCACAACTATTAATTGGTATGAGTAGTTGACATGGCACCATTATGGAGTAGTTGCCATGTCAAATTTCTATAGTAGTTGCCATGGGCATAATTGCTGCGAGTAGTTGAGCCGTCAAATTTCTATAGTAGTTGCCATGGCAACATTCTGTAGTAGTTGCCATGGCAAGTTTCTGATAGTTATCATGGGCAAAATCTCTACGAGTAGTTGTCATGGCAAAAATAGTTAACCAAAATAGATTTCGCCATAATACATGTCAATTTCCCCCCTGACTATGGCAACTATATTTTTATGAAGTATGACAAATTTAGTAAAATGGAATACATTTTCCATACTACATGGCAATTTTTTTACCATCCACCATGGCAAGTTTATTTCTAAGAACCATGGCAAATTTAGTTAATTGAAACAGATTTGCCATATGAGATGGCATGTTTCCCCCTGGCCATGGAAATTCTACTTTTTATGAATCATTCCAATTTAGTAAAATGGAGTAGATTTGCCATACTTGATGGCATTTTCCCCAAAACTATGGCATTTTTTTTACAAACCATGGGAAATTTATTTGAATGGATCATGGCAAATTTTCCGGTAGTAGTTGCCATGGGAAGAATCCCTACAAGTAGTTGCCATGGCAAATTTGTTTGGGACAATGGCAAACTTTTTTTATAGTGGCAAAAATGGTTAGCGAATTAATTTTCCATGGAAAATTCACTTGATGTCCCACGGCAAATTCACGTTATTGCCTATGGGAAGTTTCCTTTTTAAGATAATGTCAACAAAAATTAGAGGCCATGTCAAATTTATTTTATAAACCATGGCAAATCTAGTTAAATGGAATAGATTTGCCATACTATATGGCACCTTTTCCCCTAGAACATGGCGATTCTATTTTATAAAGCATGGAAAATGTAGTTAAATGGATTTTTTCTACTATTTAGTTCAAAGTCGTCATATCACATGCATTTGATTTGCCATACTACATGGCATTTTTTTTCTCCCTCCGCAATGGCAAGTTTATTTGACGAACCATGGCAAAATTACTTAACTGAAATTGGTTTTTTACATTTTACATGGCAATCCCCCCCCCCCCCCCCCCCCCCCAACCATGGCAATCCTTTTTTTAGTTATGAAGTACGACAAATTTTGTAAAATGGAATAGATTTGCCATACTACATGGCAATCCCCCCCACCCTACAACATGACAAGTTTATTCTAAGAACGATGACAAATTTGGTTAATTGAAATAGATTTGCCATACTACATGGCAATTTTTTCCCTACACCATGGCAATTCTATTTACAAACATGGCAATTTTAGTAAAATATAATAGATTTGCCATACTTCACGACATTTTCCCCCAAACCATGGCAATTTTTTAAACCATGGAAAATTTAGTTAAATGGATCATGGCAAATATAATGCATTTTTTGTTATTATGTGTTCAACAAATGGTATAGTGCATGCAATAGATTTGTCATGTCAATTTTTTACTTCTTTATTTTTGCCATGGCAAACCTACGTTCTTTCTTGCCATAGCAAATTTACATTCATCGCGTGGAAATTTTATTTTCACATAAACGGAAATGTTCACCTCCATTGTTCACCACAAATGTACATTTTATGTAGCATGGCAAGTTGCAGTACGTCAATTTTTGTATGTGTGTGAGTTTCCCACGATTCACACGACATGTTGGCAAATTATGTCCATTTTCTAATGTAATTGGCAAATGTGCCATGGTCTAAAATCTGTTTTTGTTCAAATTGTGTAACACACCATGACAATTTTAGTTCATGTCATTTTCCGAAACATTTTTGTTTCTGTCATGACAGCTTTGCCGTGTCTTTCTTAGGAATCAAATATGTTTTGGTAAACCTTGCCATTTTTTCTCTACATGTTGGCAAATCGTAAATCTAATGGCAATTTTTCTGGACATTTACATGTTTCTTTTTTTCTACTTTTAAAGTTGATGGCATCATAGGCTTTTTTTTGTCACAGAAAAGTATCCGGGCTTCTTTTTCTCTACTGAGATTGTAGGACCCAATATAGAAAAGGCTTATATAGCTGATAGGATGGACATTCGGGTGGTGGAGCAATCACACCGCACGAAATTGTACGGGCACGGGAGCGATCGTCCCAAACGATTCGTGCAGTCCAGCCGTCTTCGTACACACGTGTGAGCAGTTTTAATATGCGCCTATACTGGGTCATGCGGGCTCTTCCATGGATACAACCACACGACTCGTGTGGTCGGTTATTTATTGTGCCACACGTGTGGCAGTTATGGGCATCCTTTTCTTGAGAAGAGTTGTGATGTAGTCGAGGACGGAGAAATGAAGCAGCTGTGCTGGGCCGAGCTGCCCGTGGCCCGGTGCCAGTTTCCTTTTCTTTTTTTAGTAGTGTTGAGTTTCTTCGGTTTCCATTTCCCCTTCTACTTGTAGCAGCATAATCCTATTAAGAAAAAAATAACTTGACCAACTCAATACTCTAAAATAATCTTGAGCAAGCTAATTTTATTTATTCATTTTTTATACAAATATGGTGCCATTGGTTTACATCACACAAAGGATATTTTTGTTTTTTTAGTAAAACAGTATATTCATTGAGTGCATGTTGCTTAAATTCTTGTCCTAAGGAACCAAAAGTTTGTTTTATAATTTAGGATGAAGATGTCTAATGTAATATTGGTCGGAGTGCACATTTTCTAGCTTGCATGCTACATGCAAGTCGTTTCGTCGATCGGCTCTTGCAGCTCGCTCGCGTGCTGGTGGCAGCTTGCCTTAGAGCATCTCCAGCCGCGCCCCTAACAAGCCCCCAGGGCCCTTTTTATCGCCGGCGCCAAAAAATCGGCCCAGTCGCGCCCCCTGAAATCCATTTTTCGCCGGTTAGTGCTGAATTTGGTGTCGGCGGACCCAGGCTGAACCCGCCGCGTTGGGGCGCCCAGGGCACCGGGGGAAACAGTTTTGGCACGAAAGCCTGGCGGGCCCGCCGAGTCAGTGATCGAGCGCGTTCATCGTCCTCATCGTCTCAGTTTCCCACGGGGAATCAATGCCAAGGTTGCCGCGCTGGTCAGCCTTCGATTGATGCCTCACGAGCGGCGCAAAGAAGGTGCCGCAACGCGCATCCCGCCCGCTCCCGCCACGCATACGCATGCATGCCGCCCGCTCGCTGCCCCCGCTGCTATAAAGCCGGCCCCTCCATCTACACAGAACCCTCTCCCCCTCTCGACTTCTCACCGTCGACGTGCATCTTTCCTCTCTTCCTCCGACGACGAGCATGGCCGAACGCTACCCAGGCGATGGTGCGGCGGCCAACGGCTTCAGCCACCGCCACCTGCACGAGGACGAGGCACGCCTCTTCTATGAGGCGGACTACCCGGCACCGCCGGACATGCGGGTGCCGAGTTCCTGGAGGCTCAGCGTCAGCAACGCCTAGTGCCTCTAGTGCCCACTAGAGCTGATCAGCGCGCCGAAATTACGCGCATCCGGTCCTCACTGCCGGCAGCGGCGAGGAACGAGCCGAGGTACGCCCCCGACAACAACACGCGGTGGACGGCGTACTTCACCTGATGCCACGAGGAGCAGCTCGCCTCCACCAACAGTGTCGAGCTCCGCGGCCACCTCAACTACGACGAGCGATGCCAATGGTGGGTCATCCTTGCCCACACCCTCGACGTCGTCCTCGAGAACATCAAGAGCGGCAACACGCCGCGCCTGGAGTACCCGGCGCCCCTCTCCTCTCATCGCCGCGGTAGCTCCTGGGCACCGTGGCGAATGGAGACGCCGATATCCTCGTCGTCGGGCTCCCTCTCCCAAAGCTAGCCGGTGCTCCGCCCCATCAATCCGGAGCCACAAGAGACGCCGCTCAGGCGCCGCACCCGTGGCGGCGCCCTCGTCATCAACGAGGGTGGCCATGGCCCCTCTCCTTCCCCTTCCCGCCTTGTCAGGCTAAAGACCGAGCCGGGTCTTCTCTCCGTGAAGAAGGAGCACGAGGAGATGGCGCGCCAGCGCCGCGCCCTCGAGGAGATCACCGCTCGACGCCGCGGATGCGAGGAGGGCAACATCGTCGTCCTCGACAACAACGACGACAAGACGCCCAGTCCGTCCAACCCCCCACGCATCGGCGACCATGGCAGGGGTGTATCAGGGACGGTGCCGGACGGAGGATGGGGGCGGTAGCGACAATGACGACGGCGGCGGCGACGATTACACCAAGTTCTACAGGCTGCTCGGCATGTAGAAGGCGAGCGGCGGCGGTGTTGCAATAGTCGTAGTTTTAGTTGTTTTTAAATTATGTTTTTAGTTTTTGTACAAATATAAATGAAATCACCTAGTTGGCCGAATTTGTGTCGTGTTTGCCCAATTTTCGGCCAAGTTTGGTTTGAAAAGAATGGCGTCTGGGGCGACCTTGGGGCGGCGGCTGGGAAACCATCTGCCCCCACGCCGAATTTATCGTTGGTTCACCCCCAGGCGGCAATATTTCAAGCCCCTAGGGGGCCAAATGGCTAGAGATGCTCTTACCATCCACTACTAGGGAAAACCTTCTACACAAAATCTTAGCAATAGCGCTGGGTAAAATGAGGCGCATCTGCTAGTTAGTTGGAGCATGTGTCAGTACGACGTGCTACTGCTACCGTTTTAGCAGCAACGCGTTTTAGCGAAACGCGCTGCTGCTAAGTTTGAACTGGGCGCATATTGCTAGCCCCACGTAGCAGCAGTGCGTATCCCGATACCGTGCTACTGCTATGCACCGTAGTAGTAGCGATTTTCTTAGACACGCGCTACTACTAACCCTACCTCATCGTCCCCGTGTGACCGATGACCCCGCTCACTTTCCCTCTCACTCACTCTCTCCCCTGCGCCCCATCGTCCGCCGCCGTCGCCGTTGCCCAACGACCGTCGTCGCCCGACACCGATGTTCCTCCTCCACTGAGGTAGTCTTTCCTCCTCCCTCCTCTCCTTCTCCCTCCTCCTCCGACCGCCACTCCTCCCTCCTCCATCGGCTGCCCCTCCTCCCTCCTCCACCGGACGCCCCCTCCGACCCCCTCCTCCAGTTGCCCCTCCTCCCTCCTCCACCGGCCGCCCCTTCCTCCCTTCGCCTCCGGCCCCCCTCCTCCCTCCTTCTCTCCTAAACCCTAAACTCTTTTTACTGTTCTTGTACAATGTAAATTTTTACTATTTTTAGTAAGTGTTTAATAGAATTAGTAAGAAATTTAATAAAACTGGTTGAACTAGTTTATTTTTAGTAAGAATTACTTTATTTTTATTTATAGTAAGTGCTTAGTTGAACTAGTTGAATTAATATAACTAGTTTATTTTTAGTAACAAAATTTAGGTATATGAGATTTGATGATCTAATTAATTTTTTATTATAGAACTAGTTTACTTTTAGTAAGAACTAGTTTACTTTTATTTATAGTAAGTGTTTAGTTGAACTAGTTGAATTAATAGAACTAGTTTATTTTCAGTAAGAAAATTTAGGTATATGAGATTTGATGATCTAATTAAAATTTTACTATAGAACTAGTTTATTTTTAGTCAGAAAATTAATAGAACTAGTTTATATTTTAGGTAAAGCAATTATTCAAGCATCGACGTCGATGATGCCTATCCTGCATCCTCGTCGTCGACTCGACAGAGGAGGCATGCTTGATCAGAGGGGCCATGTCTGGGACTGGGCTCCGCCGGGCTAGTACTGGGATGTGATATCTTCCTGGGGGCGTAACTGGGTGAGGATCCAGCCCGTCGTTGACCCGAACCTTCTTTGGTGGCGGTCGCCTGGGCCAGTGATGGTGTAGAGGCTTGAGGACTCCATGGAGGTGGTACATCACCGTGTCAGCGAGGAGGACGAGCACGTCCGTCGCTACATTGTTGTGTTGGAGCGCAAGTTATCCAATACTTGGCAGGTTCTTCAGGGATCTCACTGGAGCTATGATCCTGTGATGGTTCCTTGCTACCTCTTGAGCTTGCGTTGGTTTTCCCTTGAAGAGGAAAGGGTGATGCAGCAAAGTAGCGTAAGTATTTCCCTCAGTTTTGAGAACCAATGTATCAATCCAGTAGGAGACGACGCACACGTCACCAAATACCTGCACGAACAATCAAGAACTTGCAGCCAATGCGATAAAGGGGTTGTCAACCCCTTCACGATCACTCACAAAAGTGAGATCTGATAGAGATAATAAAGTAAATATTTTTGGTATTTTTGTTGTATAGATTGGAAAGTAAAGATTGAAAAATAGTAAACGAGATTTAATAATATGGAAAATAGATGCAATATAATGGAAAAGAGACCCGGGGGCAATAGGTTTCACTAGTGGCTTCTCTCGAGATAGCATGTATTACGGTGGGTGAACAAATTACTGCCAAGCAATTGATAGAAAAGCACACAATTATGAAGACATCTAAGGCAATGATCATGAACATAGGCATCACGTCCGTGTCAAGTAGACCAAAACGATTCTGCATCTACTACTATTACTCCACACATCGACCGCTATCCAGCATGCATCTAGAGTATTAAGTTCATAAGAACAGAGTAATGCATTAAGCAAGATGACATGCTGTAGAAGGATAAAGTCAAGCAATATGATATAAACTCCATCTTTTTATCCTCAATGGCAACAATACAATATGTGCCTTGCTGCCCCTACTATCACTGGGAAAGGACACCACAGGATTGAACCCAAAGCTAAGCACTTCTCCCACGGCAAGAAAGATCAATCTAGTAGGCCAAACTAAACCGATAATTTGAAGAGACTTGCAAAGATATCAAATCATGCATATAAGAATTCAGAGAAGAACGAAATAATATTCATAGATAATCTTGTTCATAAATCCACAATTCATCGGATCTCGGCAAACACACTGCAAAAGAATATTACATCAAATAGATCTCCAAGAACATCGAGGAGAACTTTGTATTGAGAATCAAAGAGAGAGAAGAAGCCATCTAGCTAATAACTACGGACCCGTAGGTCTGTGGTAAAGTACTCATACTTCATCGGAGAGGCAATGGTGTTGATGTAGAAGCCCTCCGTGATCGATTCCCCCTTCGGTAGATCGCCAGAAAAAGCCCCAAGATGGGATCTCACGGGTACAGAAGGTTGCGACGGTGGAAAAGTGGTTTCATGGCTCTCCCTGATGTTTTAGGGTATAAGAGTATATATAGGCGAAAGAACTAGGTCGGTGGCGCTACAAGGGTCCCATGAGGGTGGGGGCGCACCCTCCTGCCTCGTGGCCTCCTCGTTACGTCTCCGACTTCATCTCCAAGTCTTCTGGTTTGCTTTCGGTCCAAGAAAGATCATCGCAAAGGTTTCATTCCGTTTGGACTCCGTTTGGTATTCCTTTCTGCAAAACTCTAAAATAGGCAAAAAAAATAGAAACTGGCACTGGGCCTCCGGTTAATAGGTTAGTCCCGAAAATAATATAAAATAGCATATTAGAGGCCATTAAACATCCAAAACAGATAATATAATAGCATGGAACAATTAAAATTATAGATACATTGGAGACGTATCAAGCCTCCCCAAGCTTAATTCCTGCTCGTCCTCGAGTATGTAAATGATAAAAACAGAATTTTTGATGTGGAATGCTACCTGACATATTTATCAATTCAATTTTCTTTATTGTGGCATGAATGTTCAGATCTGAAAGATTCAAGACAAATGTTTAATATTGACATAGAAACAATAATACTTCAAGCATACTAACAAAGCAATCATGTCTTCTCAAAATAACATGGCCAAAGAAAGCTATCCCTACAAAATCATATAGTCTGGTTAGGCTCTATCTTCATCACACAAATTATTTAATCATGCACAACCCCAATGACAAGCCATGCAATTGTTTTATACTTTTGATGTTCTCAAACTTTTTCAATCTTCACACAATACATGAGCATGAGCCATGGACATAGCACTATAGGTGGAATAGAATGGTGGTTGTGGAGAAGACAAAAAGGAGAAGATAGTCTCACAGCAACTAGGCGTATCAACGGGCTATGGAGATGCCCATCAGTATATATCAATGTGAGTGAGTAGGCATTGCCATGCAACAGATGCACTAGAGCTATAAGTGTATGAAAACTCAAAAAGAAACTATGTGGGTGTGCATCCAACTTGCTTGCTCACGAAGACCTAGGGCACTTTTGAGGAAGCCCATCATTGGAATATACAAGCCAAGTTCTATAATGAAAAACCCCCACTAGTATATGAAAGTGACAACATAGGAGACTCTCTATCATGAAGATCATGGTGCTACTTTGAAGCACAAGTGTGGAAAAAAGGATAGTAGCATTGCCCCTTCTCTCTTTTTCTCTCATTTTTTTATTTGGGCCTTTCTATTTTTTATGGCCTCTTTTTTCTTCTTTTTATTTTATTTTTCGTCCGGAGTCTCATCCCGACTTGCGGGGGAATTATAGTCTCCATCATCCTTTCGTCACTGGGACAATGCTCTAATAATAAAGATCACCACACTTTTATTTACTTACAAATGAAGAATTACAACTCAATACTTAGAACAAAATATGACTATGTGAATGCCTCTGGCGGTGTACCGGGATGTGCAATGATTCAAGAGTGACATGTATGAAAAATTATGAACGGTGGCTTTGCCACAAATACGATGTCAACTACATGATCATGCAAGGCAATAGGACAATGATGGAGCATGTCATATAGGAGACGGTGGAAAGTTGCATGGCAATATATCTCGGAATGGCTATGGAAATGCCATAATAGGTAGGTATGGTGGCTGTTTTGAGGAAGGTATATGGTGGGTGTATGATACCGGCAAAAGTTGCGCGGTATTAGAGAGGCTAGCAATGCTGGAAGGGGGAGAGTGTGTATAATCCATGAACTCAACATTAGTCATAAAGAACTCACATACTTATTGCAAAATTCTATTAGTTATCAAAATGAAGTACTACGCTGATACATCTCCAACGTATCTACTTTTCCAAACACTTTTGTCCTTGTTTTTGACTCTAACTTGCATGATTTGAATGAAACTAACCCGGACTAACGCTGTTTTCAGCAGAACTGCCATGGTGTTGTTTATTGTGCAGAAAACATAAGTTCTTGGAATGACCTGAAAATCCACGGAGATAACTTTTGGAAAATATAAAAAATACTGGCAAAAGATCAAGGCCAGGGGGGCCACACCTGTCCACGAGGGTGGGGGCACGCCCCCTCGCGCCCCCTGTCTCGTGGGCCCCCTGATGCTCCACCGACCTCAACTCCAACTCCATATATTACGTTTCGCGGAGAAAAAAATCAGAGAGGAAGTTTCATCGCGTTTTACGATACGGAGCCGCCGCCAAGCCATAATCTCTCTCGGAAGGGCTGATCTGGAGTCCGTTCGGGGCTCTGGAGAGGGGGATTCGCCGCCGTCGTCATCATCAACCATCCTCCATTACCAATTTCATGATGCTCACCGCCGTGCGTGAGTAATTCCATCGTAGGCTTGCTAGACGGTGATGGGTTGGATGAGATTTATCATGTAATCGAGTTAGTTTTGTTAGGGTTTGATCCCTAGTATCCACTATGTTCTGAGATTGATGTTGCTATGACTTTGCTATGCTTAATGCTTGTCACTAGGCCCCGAGTGCCATGATTTCAGATTTGAACCTATTATGTTTTCATGAATATATGTGAGTTCTTGATCCTATCTTGCAAGTCTATAGTCACCTATTATGTGTTATGATCCAACAACCCCGAAGTGACAATAATCGGGATACTTCTCGGTGATGACCGTAGTTTGAGGAGTTCATGTATTCACTATGTGTTAATGCTTTGGTCCGGTACTCTATTAAAAGGAGGCCTTAATATCCCTTAGTTTCCACTAGGATGCCGCTGCCACGGGAGGGTAGGACAAAAGATGCCATGCAAGTTCTTTTCCATAAGCACGTATGACTATATTCGGAATACATGCCTACATTACATTGATGAATTGGAGATAGTTCTTTGTCACCCTCTGTTATAGCTATTACATG
Source organism: Triticum aestivum (assembly GCF_018294505.1). Taxonomy (NCBI): domain Eukaryota; kingdom Viridiplantae; phylum Streptophyta; class Magnoliopsida; order Poales; family Poaceae; genus Triticum; species Triticum aestivum. The sequence goes on along the minus strand of NC_057807.1, from coordinate 540,618,902 downwards.
AGGAATCACATCCGACATAATTATCCATCACTAATCCAATGCCTACAAGCTTTTCGCATATTATGCTTCGCTTATTTACTTTTCCGTTGTTATTGTTACATCATTACAAAACTGCTATCTTTACTTTTGCCATTGTTACCATTATTATTATATTACTTTGCTTCTAAATACTTTGCTGCAGATACTAAGTTATCCAGGTGTGGTTGAATTGACAAATGAACTGCTAATACTTAAGAATATTCTTTGGCTTCCCTTGTGTCGAATCAATAAATTTGGGTTGAATACTCTACCCTCGAAAGCTGTTGCGATCCCCTACACTTGTGGGTTATCAAGACTAATTTCTGGCCCCGTTGCCGGAGAGCATAGCTCTATTCTTTGACTCACTTGGGATTTATATTCGCTGATCACTATGAAGAACTTGAAAGACGCAAGAACTAAAATTTTCCCCTCAACTACGAGGGGAGGTAAGGAACTGCCATCTAGCTCTGCACTAGATTCTCCTTCTGTTATGAGTAAGCTTGCGACACCTAAACCTGCTACTGCTATGAATTCTGATATGTCGCATGTTATTGATGATGCCACTTCTGTTATGCATGATATTTATGATGAAACTACTTCTATGCTTGATACTACTGTGCCATTAGGTGAATATCTTGATGAACAACTTGCTAGGGTTAGAGAGAATGAAATAATTGAAAATGAAATCATTGATGAAAGAGATGATGAAGGTTCTCCCCCTTATTATGAATGCCTGTTGTTCCTGAGGGTTATGTTATGGATGAAGAAGCTGCTAGAGCTATTTTTTCTTGCAATGATAGATATGATCTTAAGAAGTTCTTAGCCAAATGGAAGCAGCAATCCCTTAATGCTGGAATGAAACCTGACCCTGCTTTTGCTACTTCACCTATCTGTGTTACTGGTAAGGATTATGAATTCTCTGTTGATCCCGAGATAAATTACTTTAGTTGAATCTAATCCTTTTTATGGCAATGAATCTGAATCTGTTGTGGCACATCTTACCAAGTTGAGTGATATAGCCACCCTATTTACTAATGATGAGAAGTCTCGCTATTATTATATCCTTAAGATGTTTCCATTCTAAAACTTCGTTTATTTCTCTTGATCCTGGTTGTGTGCGTAGTCCCCAGGATATGATTTATTACTTCTCTGCTAAATATTTCCCTGCTCATAAGAAACAAGCTGCCTTGCGAGAAATATATAATTTTGTGCAAATCGAAGAAGAGAGTCTTCCACAAGCTTGGGGAAGGCTTCTCCAATTACTTAATGCTTTGCCTGATCACCCTCTTAAGAAAAATGAAATACTTGATATCTTTTATAATGGACTAACCGATGCTTCCAAGGACTACTTGGATAGTTGTGCTGGTTGTGTTTTCAGGGAAAGAACAGTCGACCAAGCTGAATTGTTATTGAATAATATGTTGACAAATGAAAATAATTGGACTCTTCTTGAGCCAATTCCTGCGGCAATTACTGAACCAATTGAGCCAACTCCTGAGCCTATTCCTAAACCTACTCCGAAGAAGAGAGGTGTTCTATTTCTCAGTCCCGAAGATATGCAAGAGGAAAACAATCAATGAAAGAAAAAGGTATTAAAGCTGAAGATGTTAAGAATTTACCTCCTATTGAAGAAATACATGGTCTTAATATACTGCCTGTCAAAGAAACACATTGTCTTGATAACCTGACACAGGTAGTAAAGGTAAACTCTCTCTATAGATATGATAAGGTTGAAATTCCCTCTACTAAATTTCATAGCCAATTCTTAGATGAGTTTGATGACTTTATGGCTAGACAAGAAAGTTTTAATGCTTATGTTGGTAGGGAATTAAAGAATAATGCTTTCGAGATAGGACACTTGAGTGATTATATGGCTAGAGTTAAAGGTGAACTTAAACTCATTAGCAAATATGCTTCTATGGTTACCACTCAAGCTGAGCAAGTACTTAAAGCTCAAAATGATTTGCTTGATGAATTAAATAATAAACATGACTTTGCTGTTAGAGTGGCTACTAGAACTGGTAGAATGACTCAGGAACCTTTGTATCCTGAAGGCCACCATAAGAGAATCGAGCAGGATTCTCAGCGAAATAATGTAGATGCACCTAGTCCTTCTAAAAAGAAGAAAAATAAAAATGATAGGACTTTGCATGCTTCTAGTGAACCTATTGTAGACACACCTAAGAATCCCAATGATATTTCTATTTACGATGCTGAAACACAATCAGGTGATGAACACAAGCCTGGTAATAATGTTAATGATAATGTTCATGTTGATCCTCAACCTAGCAAAAATAATGATGTAGAGATTGAACCTGTTGTTGATCTTGATAACCCACAATCAAAGAATCAATATTATGATAAAGAGATTTTGTTGCTAGGAAGCATGGTAGAGAAAGAGAACCATGGGTTCAGAAACCCATGCCCTTTCCTCCTAAACCATCCAAGACAAAGGATGATGAGGATTTTGAGCGTTTTGCTGAAATGATTAGACCTATCTTCTTACGTATGCGCTTAACTGATATGCTTAAATCAAACCCTTATGCTAAATATATGAAGGATATCATTACAAATAAAAGAAAGATATCAGAAGCTGAAATTTCCACCATGCTTTCTAATTATACTTTTAAGGGTGGAATACCAAAGAAACTTGGAGATCCAGGAGTACCAACTATACCATGCTCCATTAAAAGAAATTATGTTAAAACTGCTTTATGTGATCTTGGAGCCGGTGTTAGTGTTATGCCTCTCTCCTTATATCATAGACTTGAATTGAATAAGTTGACACCTACTGAAATATCTTTGTAAATGGCTGATAAATCAACTGCTATACCTGTCGGTATTTGCGAGGATGTGCCTGTTGTGGTTGCAAATGTCACTATCTTAACGGACATTGTTATTCTTGATATTCCCGAGGACGATAGTATGTCGATTATCCTTGGTAGACCCTTTTTGAATACCGTAGGGGATGTTATTGATTGCAACAAAGGCAATGCCACTTTTCATGTTAATGGTAATGAGCATATGGTACACTTTCCGAGGAAACAACCTCAAGTTCATAGCATCAATTCTATTGGAAAAAGTCCAACTAACATTATTGGAGGTTTTGAATTTCCTCTTCCTACTGTCAAGAAAAAGTATGATATTCTTATTGTTGGGGATGTTCATATCCCCGTTGAGGTAACTTAGTGTTATTCAAAATTTCTCTAGTTCAGTGTTATTCGGAATGAGTTTGTTAACAAGACTTGATCAACCTTGTTAGTGGATTCATTTTGATGACCATGAGATGGATGAAACTAGAAGGCACAACCTTCTGTACCCTCTTTTTAATTTCTGTTATTGAGAATAAATAAAGCAAAAATAGTTTTATCTGTCTGGTTTCTGAATTATCCATGCAATAAAAAATATCCCGAAAATAAAAGTGCTCCAAATGCCCTGAAAATTTAGTATGATTTTTTATGGAATATTTGAGGATTTTAGGCACTGAGAACACTGTAGGGGGGGGGGGGGCAAGCACCTGGCCTCGAGGGTGGAGGGCGCGCCCACTCCCCCTGGGCGCGCCCCTGTCTCGTGAGCCCACGGTGGACCCCTCCACTTATTCCTGCACCCACACACTCCATCTTCCTCCGAAAAAATCCCCATCTAGCTCAAGCACGAGTTCCAGCTTGTTTTGCTGCGATTTTCGATCTCCTTGTTCAAAGCTCCATTCACAAAACTGCATTGAGAGATTGTTTCTTGGTATGTGACTCCTCCATTGGTCCAATTAGTTTTTTGTCCTAGTGCTTTATTCATTGCAAATTTTTGCTGCATAGGTGACCCTGTTCTTGAGCTTGCATGTTAAATTTATGAGGTCCCAAGTAATTCTAATGCATGACATAGGCTCTAGGCACTTATGGGAGTAGTTGCTATCAATCTTGTTCAATTTTATTCACTTTTATTTTGAAGTTACTAAAAATTTCAGAAAAAGATGAAGAGGTTGTTCTTGAGGGGCTCCTCTAGCCAAAGCTCCAAGGATAAACAAGCTAAGGAAAAAGAAAAGGCCAAGAACAGGCTGTGTGAATGGCCTTGTGGTAATTTCTTGAGAGCAGCCAGGATTTATGAAGACTTTTATTCTTTGGCTGAAAATGCGGGCCTCACCGACTTCCTCCACGACCGGATCAAACAGTATCTCTTACTTACCAATACTTTCGTGCAAAACTTTTACTATTATCCTAAGAAATCACCTCCTTCAGTATCTTTTCATTTATATGATGAGGCTAAGGAAATGTCATTACGTAATTTTTGCGCGGTTTGTAGAATACCCTTTGAGGACAGCCTAAATGAACCACATCATAAAGATGTGGATGGTTTTATTGATACTGTTACCGTAGGGGAACCGAGGAAGGGTTCCGATGCAAGGATCACTAGCATACATTTTCCTGTTTTATGCTACTTTGTCATATTTGCTAGTCGATGCTTAATTGGTCGTGGAAATAGTGGAAACTTAAGTTTTCCTGATATTATTATTCTGCTCCATGCCTTATTTGGTTATAACACTTTTAGTATGGGTGTCGTTATTGCTAAACGGTTAAGTTTAAACCGTACAAAGGGCCCCATTTTTGGAGGTATCTATGCTGCACGTCTTGCTAAACATTTTGAGATACCTATTAGGCATGATGAGAAAGAGGAAAAACTGCTGCATCTTACCTTTTTAGATTACAGGATCATGGTAGCGCATGAGTTTATTGTTCACAACAATGATAAGATGCTCCTGTATAACCTGAGATTTAATAAGAAAGACAATGAGATTATTACCCTGCCCGCGCCTTCTTTGTTTGATTTAACTGTAGGTCATTATCTTGTCATGCCGAAGGATGTGTACGCGCATCAAGGCCAGCCATCAGCTCCAGAGCCTGAGCTAGAACATCCACTGGACCCTTATCGTCCATCATCTTATCAGTGGAATCCGGAGGAGATCGCTAGCCAGTGGTATCCTTATGACACTCCTCAGTACACCAGGGAGAGTAGCCCTTATCCTTGGCCATAGACCAACTTAGGCCAAAAGCCTAAGCTTGGGGGAGTACGTATTTATCACCGACTTTACATTCATGTTCACACACTATTCTATTCACTACAAAAAATACACTTCCGTGATGATACGTGTTTGTCACAGTAGGTCGCGTTTTTTGTCATGCATGTACATCCATGACAAATTTATGATAGAATCAAGATAGTCATACCTGTGCTGTCGTAGAAGTGTTCCATGACATTACCAAAATTATCATCACGGAAGTGTCCACTTCCATGACGATAAATAGTGCATCACAGAAGTGCTTTCGTCAAGGGTGACTGACACATGGCATCCATCGTAACAGAATGCCGTTAAGCTATCCGGTCAGGTTTTGGATCCGATAACCCGTTAACAGCCCCGACCAATGTGGATTTTCCACGTGTAAAATCATCATTGGCTAGAGGAAACACGTGTCGGCTCACCGTTGGGACATATGTCATCCGCTCATTGGACCGAAGGCGCCTATGATACGGAGACACGTGGCACGACCCAACACAGGCCCATTCCTGTGAAAAGGCCGGCCCATTTGACTTGGTCAAAAGGTGGCGGGCCGGCCCACGGAAAGCCTATTAACGGCCTATTCGCATATAGCCCATTTATAGCCCGCTAACCCAGGGCCCGTTACGCCCTATCCGAATTAGGCCCAGTAGCGTCATTTGGGCCGTCTAATATGATTCAGCCCATTTTAACTTCCGGCCCATGTGTGGCCCATGACTTCTTTCGGCCCATATGAGGACCTTTGTAACTCTTGGCCCATTAACGACCCATGGTGAAACTGGCCCGTAATGAACAATGTATCACTGTATACCCATTAATGGCCCGTTATTCCATTGGGCCGTTTCCAGCCCAAGTTATCTTTCGGCCTTCTCAGGGCCCATTGATTCTTGGGCTCACTTGCAGCATTCGGTTACATACGGCCCGTTACTGTCATTTTCTGCTTGTGGGCCAAATTCAGCCCGTCGTTACAGTCGGCCCGTTTGCGGATCGTTAATACGTTGGGCCTTTTTCATGTCAAAAAAAACCCGTTGGGCTGTTTTCATAGAGTTATCAAATACGGCCTATTAATGGCCCGTTATGGTCCACGAATAGTACGACCCATGATTGGTGAAATGATGATACGCCCCGTAGAAGGCCCATGGATCCTATGGCCCGTATGAGGCCCATGGATAGTACGGCCCGTAGAAGGCCCATGGATCGTACGGCCCGTAGAAGGCCCATGGACCCTATGGCCCATAGAAGGCCCATTTATCCCTAAGGCCCGTATAGAAGGCCGATGGATCCTACGACCCATATAAAAGGCCAATGGTCCTACGGCCGAATGAAGGCCCATGGATCATACGGCCTGCAGGAGGCCCATGGTTACAACAGTCCGTGTGTTGCCATGATTATTTTGGCCTAGTTACCAAAAATAGGCTATTGTGGCCACTAGAAAAACACAGAAAAAGAACTGGAGTGACTACAAGCAAACAACTAAACAAGACAATAAGGAAATAAATAAGCAATCAATTAAGGCTAGCCTATTACCGCTATTACACATATTACATCCACTGGGCATCAAAGTTCGCCACCAGTGCAAATATAGGGAACAAAGCAGCATATTACATACACTGGCCGTCAAAATTGGCCACCAGTGCAAATAAATGCGGCAGCAAAACAAGAGCATAACTGAAACAACTTCAGAAGAGCTCAAGAAATGTTATCCTGGGTATCCACCATGCTGGCAATAACCTTAGCAAGCTGATTAGCTTTGTCCTGTTTGTCGCTAAAATCCTCCAACGCTTGCTGTTGTAGCAGAAAGTATGCATCTGAATGCTCCAGGGACTTCCGCAGTCCTTCCGCTTCTTGTCGCAGCATAGTTGATCGATGTCTTTCAGGTTGTAGTTGATACTCAAGAAACCGAACTAATTCAGACAGTGAGTTTGAATAGCTTGTGAAAGCGGTAGTGGCCAGTAACTCGAACACTAAACCAAGACAGGACTTTAGGGTTGTCTCGCTGTCTTCAAGATAGTCTTCCTTAGCTATTTTATCAGCTTTGTTGGAGACCAACAAGGATGTGTCACTATCCTGAACCTTATCTGCATTACTTCCTTTACCATTGCTTAATAAGGCACTCTTCCCCAATATTCTGTCAGCTTTCTAAAAGAAGAAACAAGCAGACACATAACAAGGTTAGCATGTACTAGTATATGAAACTCATTTCTGTGAACCAGTTCATTAGTAAGGTGGACAGGATTAAACTACCAAGTCTTCTATTGCCAAGTACTAGTACATAATAAAAGCATCAAACAAACATATATCTATGTCCTATGGTCACTGCATTGTCTTGCCAAATCAAAATAGAGACACGGTTCAAATCATATCAGTTCAAGACAAAGCAGCAGTGAAAGAATACAAAGCGTGGTTAACTACACGGCACAACAAGATTTCAGATGGGTACCATGGGTCTACATGTACAACAACACTATTGGCTCGTTTGTGTTGCTAGTAATGTGCATGATATGAAAGTCAACTGTATACACAATTGAAATTGAAATCAAAAGAGCTATTGATAAGAGCAAACCTGTTAAAGAAACATGCGTGAACATACCTGCTGTGCCATTGGAGTTTCGATTGGCTCCTTCAATTTAAAAATAAGTTTGTATCAGTAAATACAGTGATACAAGAGCAAAGCAATCATAGTTAAAAAAGGCGCGCCTAAGCGAGCGCTTAAGCGCGCCTAGGCTCTAGGCGTTGGCAAAACGCATTGCTCATAACTACGCTTAATCTGTGCATAACTAAGCATAAGCATGCACTTTGGTCAGTAAAGTGCAAGGCGGTGGCAAAACGCACAATTAACGCCTAGCGCTTTTTTGAACTATGATAGCAATGGAATCTTAAATTAGAACAGTTGTTCTTCAGGTTTAGGCACTTGTTCTACATGAACAGAGTACAGTAAGACGCAAGAATATAATACTTAAAAATAGAAAATGAGCTCATAGACCTTACCACATTCTTGGTTCGGGACCAGTACAGAACAAGGCGTTCCCAGTCATCGTCCAGTAAATGTGTCTCAGGAGAAAGTAAGGGAATTTGATGAGTTTCTTTGCCAGTGAAGTACGTTTTCTTCAGGTAATTCCGATACTACCACCAAGCATTCTTGAAGATAGCAGAGGTATTAGCAAAGGTTACCTCATCCCGAGTTTTCAAATCGGTCCTTCTCTATATAGAAAAATGGGAAAATTTGCTGTATTATAACCATCATGGAGGTAGGATGTATGGGACGAAGCAAAGTAATTGCCATGAATAACATTACTTACACATAACTCCTGGACAAACACCTGCAACTGGCATTTTCCTTCATCTTCAGTATAATATTTCCAAGATGAGTAGATACGCACATACAATTTAACAACATCAAATGCGATAGATGCTAAACTACGACTGGCTGGTTGTCACTACAAGGAAAAGGGCTATAGATGGGATGGGTACTAATGGCGCACCTGTCAGGTAGTGCGCCACTACTATATACTAATGGCGCACCATTTGTTGATGCGCCATTAGTGTGGAAGACACTAATGGCGCACCAGACAAACGGTGCGCCACTAGTAATAATTTTTTTCCATTTTTCCATACATACTAATGGCGCATCCGAGCGAAGTGCGCCATTAGTAGTTCTAACTAGTAATGGCGCACTGGACACAGAATGCGCCATTAGAATATATACTTTTTTTTGCAAAACTTCTAATGGTACTAGGGTCGACCCCCCGCTCCATCGGCCGCCGCCGCCGACCGCACCCTCCACTGACCCCCCGTCCCACCGCACCCTCCCCTGCTCCATCGGCCGCCGCCGCCGACCCCCGACCCGCACCCTCCCCCACTCCATCGCCGCCGACGACCACCCGCACCCTTCCCCACTCCACCACCACCGACGTCCCACCGCACCCTCCCCCGCTCCACCGGCCGCCGCCACCGACCCCTGGCCCGCACCGGCCCCCACTCCACCGCCGCCGACGACCACCCGCACCCTCTCCCCCACACCCTCCCCGGCACGCTCCACCGTCACAAATGAATGCAACAAAAATTGCAAAAAGAAACAAATTTGATGATATTTTTTCATATTCATAAATATTTTCAAATAACAAATTTGATGATATTGTTTTTCGAATAACAGATTCACCGTACGCCGCCGCCTCCCACGCGCCCCCGCCGCCTCCCTCTCCCCTTGCTCCGTCCGCCGTAGCCGCCACAGCCGCCCACGCGCCCCCGCCGCAGCCGCCCCCGCCGCCCACGCGCTGCCTCCCCCCGAGCCCCGCCTCCCCCCCGAGCCCCGCCTCCCCCGCGAGCGCCGCCTCCCTCACCTCCCTCCCTAACCCTTGGAGCCGCCAGAGACTTGGAGCTTCGGCGCCGCCTCCACGTCCACCAGGGAGAGGAGGCCCCACGTCCACCAGGATAGGAGGCCCGCGACCTACCCGCCTCCCCCAAGCTCGCCGTCTCCGCTCCGGCCACCACCTCATCGTGGTCAGGTAATATTCTTCTCCTCTCTTCCTCCTCTCCTCCCTCCCGCCCCCTCCCCCTGACTGACTCGACTCCCCTGGCCTCCGTGCGTAGTTCACCGTCCCGGATCTCTGACTGCATCGCCTCCCGCGGCGGCAACATCCACAACATCGACGTCTTCGTCCCCGACGACGCCCCCGTCTTCTACGCCCGCAGGTACCCCATCCAACTCACCCCCACCTCCATTTCCCACCTCTCCCTCTCTGCTCCTCCCTCCTTGCCCTCTCCCGTAGCATGTTTTGGTTAGGGCATGTGTTGATCTGTGTGGCATTAGTAGGCAAAACCGGTGAGCCATTAGTAGGCCTTTTCCTAGTAGTGTGTGCTTCCTCCATAGGAATAGGCGTACTAACTGGTGGAGTTGGGGTTCACCGTGATAGTACTGGCCCTTTGGGCACTGGAGCTGCCTTACTAACTGCTCTTGTTTGGGAACTCTATGGTGGAGATGGTGCTGTGTCAATAGGAACTGGGTTACTATCGACTGGGGTTGGGGTTAGATTGGGTGAAGCTGGTTCTCTATCCATCGCAGTAGGGGTACAATCTGTGAGAGTTTGGGTTATGTGTGGTAGGGATGGTTCTTGTGCATGTACAACCGGGGTGCTATCTCCACCAAGAGGTAGCACTATTTTATTTGAAGACCGTGTTTTTATTCCGCTAGATACTGGCATCACCCGCTCCAATTCAAATGGCTGATAAACAAGAAACATAGTTGAATGTACAAACATTGTATGAGAGACAGATGCAATAGATAGTGTGAAAAAAATAGGGCATGAAATAGTTGACATGTATATTGTTTAATTAAAACAGATAGCATGACATAATTTCACATATATGATGTCTATCTAAACTGGATAGCATAGCATAACATAATTCAAAGATATGATGAATAACTAAACATGATCGCATGACATAATTCACCTACATGTTATCTAAGTAATCAGGATCGCATCATTTAATTCACACATGTGATTTATATGCTAAACAGAGGGCATTCGATATGATGTCTGAACTAAGAACATGGTGTTGAATATTTTGTATATGATGTCTAAACTATGCAATGCAAGACACCGTATGCATGATATGAGCAGTATAACCGTGCCAAGTTAGAGCATACACCTCAGTAGGGGAATAGGACTGGTCATCTGTCTCTGAATCCATCTCTGAGGAGCTATCGGGACCCAACAAGAGATCTGCTTCGACAGGTAGCACTGTCTGCTCTGAAGGCCTTGTTTTCACTCTAGATTTTTCCATCTCCCACCCAAGTGGCTGATTCACAGGAAGAGTAGTTTAATGTACAAACATTGTTGACAAATGGAAATGTAATGAAGAAAAGGATGGGCAAGATATCATTCAAATATATGATGCCTGGTTAAACAAGATGGCATTGCACATTTCACATATATTATGGCTGGCTAAAAGACATGAGATTGCATAATTCCCATATATGATATAGAAACTAAACAGGTGGCATTATAGAACATGTCTAAACTAAGCACATGACATATATGATGTCAAAAGTAGGCACTACAAGGCAACATATGCATGATATGACTAACATCATCATGCCAAGGTAGAGCAACCACCTTGGGGGGTAAATAGGAGTGGTCAACGGCGTCTGAATCCGCCTTAGAACATATATCTTCCTCTGGATTACAATCTGGAGAGGGGTAGGGAGGGTTTGCCATTGAACCCACCATGGAGCGATGTCTGCATGACATTGTATTGCCGCGCAAAACTCTTCTCTTTTTCTCTACATGTTCAGCATGACTGTGTACAATATCTGACATGCATACGAAAAAATATGGTGAGATTATGTAAGGAGAGCATGCAGAAATTTAGAGTGATGGTAACAACCAGTGGATGGATCCAAAAATAATGATAGCAGGCTGATGATTGCTTTAAATTAATAAAAAGACAGATGATGATTGCTTTACTATTTGTTTCCACCCAAGATGAACAACATAGGCATACCCTAGGTGAACCAGATATTAGACAAACATACTATTCATTGCTGCCGCGATATGTGCCCCACAACTAATTTAGAACTCAAGTTTGAACATTAATTTGGACCTGAGTTGGGAGTCCGAGAGCTGAACAGGACGATAAAGTAGCAGGTAAGTTTAGGCAATGCATAACATAAGAGGAAACAAAAGAGTGCGACCTCTCTTGTGGACCCGTGTACTCCTCAGGTTTATTTGCTAAGTCGATGATGGTGATGCCGTTGGGGTGGGTGCCGACAGCAGGGAAGGAGATCTGAGGCGGCGAAAGACGGTCAGGAGTCGTGATGTCTAGTTTGGTGGATGCTTCTATCGATGGAGCAGCTCAGGTGAGGTGGACGACGTCGCGGCAGGAGCAGGAAAAACCACACAAAGTTCCCTTCGACACGTACCTGTAACTGAAGTAATTCTGTAAGGGCTCATTTGGCTTGCATGATTCTTAAAACACAGAGATAGGAAAAACACCGGAATAGGATAGGAAAATGCACATGGTAAACAGAGCATTTGTAAACACAGGATTTCTGTCAACTTGGGTGTTTGGTTTACAGGAATTGGAAGAGCAGAGGAATGCAAAGAAACATGGCCAAAATAAAGAGAAACCATATGAAAGCGTGTACAGTTAGAATGTTATTCTGGCACTAATGCACTTGGTCTTGTTTTCATGCATAGGATTTTGAAAAGTAGGTCCATGTGGATGTTTTTCTTCATTCCTTTCAACAAAATGCATGAATAATTGAATAGTAGAGTGCCATTGGAAAATTCCCTATTGCTATTTTTTTCCGTTGAACCAAAATAGCCCTAATGGATCGACGTGAATGTATAGTAATAAGTGATGCAACAAGTGTACAACCTCTCTGCCGTAGCCGTGTCGACCTAAGCATCATTGGGTTGGTCGCTGAAGCAGTTGAGGCATAGGTGGCTGTTGGAGGTTTGGAGGAAGATCTGAGGAATCTGTAGACGGCGACCAAGGCACTGCTCTGTTGTGATGGAACGTTCTGTCGTTGGAGCAGCTCCGGTGAGCCGTAAGACGTCAAGGCTGAAGCTGCACAAGACAGACATCTTCAATCTCAAGTGGGATTCTAATAGCATCTCCAATAGATGATGTAAAATGGATGTAAAATTAACATCACCAAAAACCACCTGACTACAACAAATGACGTAAAAACTGTTGACTCTGAACTTAACTGTCGAAACTGAAATTTACTGTGGAATCTGACTGCTACTGTCGAAACTAAACGCAATGGTAGCTGAGAGGCACTTGACATGTAGTTTAGGGAGGGCCTGTAGTTCATCTTCAACCTGCACCCCCCTGAGCCGCCAGCCACCACCGGCCGAACCGTCAGCCCCAGCGCCGCCTCGCCGCCCCGAAACAACTCGCCACCGCCGCCCCGGCCAGCCCTTTAGCCCCCCCGCCCCATCCTGAACCCTAAGATAGATAGTGGGGTACCTCTCCGGCGAGCCCCCGTCCCCACTGCGGGTGGTTCTTCCTTAACTCCGGCGAGCCCCCCTGAACCCCTGAAAACCGACTGACCCAAAAGTCAATTCAGTCGACTGAAGTGTGGCTTAATCGGAGCAGAGTAGCAGCACGAGTGAGGGGGAGAGCAGCAGCTGCAGCTGGGCGAGCGAGCGATCGAGTTAGAGCCGGAGCAGCGCGAGTGAGCGAGCGAGAGCCGGAGCAGCAGCAGCAGATCCGGCTGGTATGGAAGCCGCCGCTGAAGGGGCCTCGCACTGGGGGAGAGCCGCCGTGGAGATGTCACCCGCGGCGCCGGCTTCAAGGTAGCCGCTCCATGGGGGTGCAGGATGGAGCACCGTTGGTGCCGGGAGGTCGAGTTAAGGAGATGGTGCGATGTGATGAGTGTACAACCTCTTTGGTGGCGCCGAGTAGGCCTCGGCTTCGTCTGAGTAGTCGGTGAGGATGCTGCGGTTCCGGTGGAGCAGGTTAAGGCGGCACTGTGGGGATGGAGCAGCTGCGATAGACGAGGCGATCGTCGGAGCAGCTCCTTGGAGGTGGATGACGGGGCGGCTGAACCAGCTGGACGGCGAGATGGACGACGGATCCTCATCCGGGGAGGTGGACGAGGGACATCGAGCTGTTGCGGTGGACGATGTCGTCGGGGAAGAGGCTCCGGCTGGGCAGCGGTGACGTGGCGGACGGAGGAGGGTGGGGTTTCGCGGCTGGAGCGGAGAGGTTATGTCGGCCTGGGATTTCGAATGGCGAAAAGGGGGCGATGGGATGGGGTGAAGCATGACTTAGGGACGCGCTTGTCCAAAATGTAGGGTGTGTTACAAAAGTACCCCCCACCGATTTGAACTAGCGGCCCTTTCGACTCAGGGTTAGAAGGGGGATTTTGCATGTCGGGATTTGGCAGCTGGAGGGAGTTTTTGCGCGTGTTGTAATTTCGGGATAGCAAGTCACGGGTTGTGAAGGCGCCAGTTTTGGGAGCACGATATCTGAATTTTCAGGATATAACAAGACGCGGGTTGAATTTTAGGGACAAGCCTAACGTGTAGTAATATTGTACTTGTATGTACCAAATCAATTCGCACTTCCCTCAACCAAAAAGAAAACAAAAAAAAATAAAACTATTCACACCACACAAAGAGAGAGTCTTGCCCCGTTTTACTATACAAATGCTATTCAAAGCTACTCCCTCCTTCCATCTATATAGGTCCTAATGCGTTTTTCGATGCTAACTTTGACCAAATATTAGAGCAATGATATATGACATGCAACTTACACAAAGCACATAGTTAACTTCGTCTGTGAAAGGTTCTTTCAATGATATAATTTTCACATTGTGCATGTCATGTACTATTAATCTTGTCAATAGTCAAAGGCGGTCTTAAAAATCTCATTATGCCCTATATAGATGGAAGGAGGGAGTATGAATCCATGTTATGTCCGATTAATTTTTTTTGCTTGCTGTATAATGCATGTAACCTACTCAAACCAACATTTTAGTGCATTCCAAATGTCTATACTACCGCTGCAATTCGAACTAAATTTGAATTTGTTTCTCTATTTCAATAAGAATCTACAATCATGATTGTTGCCAACTTCAACCATCATTCGTGTATTACCTTAATAACACACCACATGATTACTATAGAGATAGATATGAACTATGTGTACTACATGAACTCGAATTCTATTTTTTGAATACACTTGATGTTGATTCCAAATAATAGTACATTTAATGTACTAACTATATATTCATAATCTAAACCATGTTCCATACGTACACCGTGTTTATAACACAAAGTATAGTGCCCCGCCCCTACATTATGACAAGTATTTAGACCTGAGTTGCAAAAGCCACACATTAGCCCAAATTATAATCAATGTTCTACATTATGATATCTTCTTCAAGTATCCGTATCCACCTTTTTATAATGAATTATGATCTTTGTTCGTATTTTACACCTTCACGATCCTCTTCTATTTGTAGCTAGCTAGCGCTAACTTTCTATCGTGCATGCACACGCCCCCCCTCACACGCCCTTAGCTTCCCCTCCATCACGCACATTCATTATTTCTCTTTAGGTCATCCACCAGCGGTGTGTGTAGGCCTCCGGCTCCTTCTTTCTGGCACACACCGGTCGATATACCTCTCTAGCCAAGTGTGCCTACAACAAACACATATATACTTCCCCTCTTCTCTTCTCACCGTCCATGCCCCCATATGTCCAATACGATTCCACTCAGGTGCACACTCCCGCCCCTCTTTTCATTAATCACATGCTCGCACACTCCTCCCCCCTCGACATGGTAGGCCTCTCGCACCACCTCCTAGCCACACCCTCTCCCACTATCTGCCTCTCCGGACCTTATTTGCTTCTAACACATGCAGGCGTGTATATGAACTAATCTCCCTACATATAGCCAGGCCGACTATAATTCGTTTTCACCAAGAACCGATACACTTACCTCACTAGTTATGTCTCTCCTTTTCTCGGACACACGACGGTTGATCTTCCTATGTAGTTACGCATGCTTACCACAACCATATCTTCTCCCCTCATCATCCTTGAATACCTCCCGACCCGTCTCTCACACACACGTGCATAGACGGACAGACATCCCCCGCCCTCTCTTATTGATATTGCACTCATACCCTCCGTTTGTCTAGCAGGCCTCTGCCACCATTAGTGAGACGCCACTCCACCACCAACCCTCCGACGCTCTACCTTTGTCTTTTTCCCAACCTTATTCCTCTGCTACACATATCCATGGATGTCGATCGATCTCCCTCAATATATAGCTAGGTATCTCTCCTTCCCCACACATATACTAGTCGACCGGTCTCTACCCCTCCCCCCCACACACACCGATAGTCGAACGTTGTAGGTAGGTATCCATGCCACGGAGAAGAACTGCACCTCTGCCCTCTCAAATTCCAGTAGGCCATCCGCTTGTATCTTTGACGTGGGCAAACACAAATTCAATGGCATTCTTTATCGATCGCGCAGCCACACACTTCATCCCTATTTTCAATTCTATCAATATCTCACGTCCATGACTCCGTTTCACACACATTGCATATGTTACATTTTTCTGATTGAGATATCATCAACACATTGCCTCTGTTTTGCACAAACCATCTCTCTCACACCTACCCACGTACGTACCTGCACCTAAAGAAGAAGTGCACGCAGGACGCACGTACTCACGTCTCGTTCCCGGCCACACCCGCGCGGGTACACGGTGGAGTTCGTTTCTGTAGGGAAGGCAGCCCACGTGATAATTTGACACGTGTAGCGGTTGTTTACTCGAAGGAGGGCCGGGTACCACGCCTATAATATAAAACGATTGCCGTGGGAAAAATGGAAAAATGGGTTTGTCTCTCGTGAGTCTCGTAACACAATCTCACACAAGGCTTTCATGGCCTCTCTCTCTCAGTGTTGTTCAGTGATCCGGCCACATTCCGTCCGCCAGCGGAAAGGGAGGATGTGCATCGTCTCTCCGTTCGACGGTGTTGAGGCAGCTCGTCCTGATCTGCGGTACCCGCCGTTCTCTCTGACCAAGCTCCGGGGCGGTTGGGCCTTCGCCACTTGCTCGCTGCCGTAGTATGGGCAGATCCCGGCCGCCGGCGCCCTCCTAGTAACATCCCGACGACCCTCAGGTACAGCTTCCTCCGGCCATGCTCCACTGCCCATCTTCCCACGTTGCTGCATGTGGATCTTCTTTAGTTGTTTGCTTAAATCGTATCTCGGCCGGCGTACTTTCCATCTTGCAATCTCGTCCTCAAACCATTTTTGATAAACCACCATGTGCTATCTTTCCCTTTTTACATGGAACATGCTTCTTTTTTGTCGGCATATGTGTCTTCAACTCGTGTTATTGGGCAGTAATTGTTTCCTTTCGACCTCCTTTTGCAAACAGGGCTATCCATTTTCACCTCTGTCGGTGTACTAGAGTAGGGGTACCCTAGTATCCCGAACTTGTGCACGGGCAGTTGTAGCAACCCGCGGCAAGGCTTGCCGGGTGACCGCCAAGGTCCTCCGTGGTTCCTTTGGAGCCATTTGAGAACAAAGTATTCACGCCAAGGAGACAAGGCCCCGGCAAGAGGAGCTTAACGGGAAGGCCAACCAAGGCATCTCAAGGAACTTGCCGCGACGCGCCACGCGTCCCGGCAAGGCCCGGTGAGCGACAAGGTTCCGGACGCGACAAGTCAACGACCACAGCAAGGTGCTTGCCGCGACAAGATACCACTCTGCACCTGTGCTCCAGCACATCCACCAACGTGTCGCCCTGGGACCTTTTCAGGCGCGCGTGGCAAGAGGCTGTGCAGCCAGCGGTGCGCGGTGGCAAGCGGCGCTGAAAAGATTGCCATCATGGCAAGCGGTGGCGTCCCTGACGGTCCTTTTCTGCACAATTTGGGCGACGTAGATGGGCATTTAATGCCTTTGACCCCTGCCGTCAGGGTTAGGTATGATACACTGTACAGGTAGTTGTACCAACCACAATTCCCTTTCCATTTTTACCCTTTGTCTACGTTGCCACCTGTCGGAGACCCCTTGAGCATATAAAAGGAGGCCCATGCGCAATGTAGAGGGGGGTTGGAAGCCAGAAAAACAATCACGCTCGGTCTCGTTAGCAGCTGGTGTGTATTGTAGCACTCAGCACTCCCGAGCAAGAACTCAATACACTCAGACATGCAGCAGTAGGAGTATTATCTCTCCGGAGAGCTCCGAAGCTGGGTAAACTGCTCGTGTGCTTTGCCTCGATCTGCTCTTCGTGCGATCTCTGCCCCCCGCCGAACCAAAAGGGGCTCGGTCCGCCGGTCCCATAGGTGTTCGTGGATCAGTTTTCCCCGACATCTTTGGCGCGCCAGGTAGGGGGCGTCGAGGTTGTGTGAACCTGATCCGGCGTTCACACGAGCTAGATCTTCATTTTCTTCATCGTCATGCCACCGAAGAAGAAGACTTCGGCAGCAGCTGTTCCGTCCTCGTCGATCCCACCACCACCGAAGCAAACGGGTGGTGGGGTAGACGCCGGCGGAAGAACGGACATCGACGAGGGAGCTCACGGTGCTACCAGGTCCAAGGACAAGGCTGCGCAGACCTCGGCGTCGGTACATGCACCGCGCCCATCTCAGGAGGCGCAGGACCGACAACGTCATGGTATCCGCAGTGCCATACGTTTTTTGGACCTAGATCGAGCTGGTGGATCTCGGGGTGCTCGAGACCAGCATGCACGCCAACATGCTGGCACGAGCGAGACACGGTCGCCTGGACGGGATACTGCTCCTTCTAACATAGTTAGAAGTCCGAGCATATCCCGCTCCTCGCACCGTTCGCCACTGCCGCCCACCACTCCAGCAGAAGCTTTGGCATGAGCTCAACTGCTCCTGGATTACCCTCCAACAGCAGACAAGATCGATGAATGGAGGGCCACCATTTAGAGTCTCATCGGCTTCGCCAACGGGGACACTCCGCGGCAGCCGAGTACATCGCTGCCGCGGCAGGACTGCCGGGCACGAGCCGATGGCGACGAAACCGGTGGGGGTGCAACCACCATGCACTCTCCACTCCGAAGGCCAAGATCGCCGACTCGCCAGATCCACCTCAACAGCGACTCCACCGCATCATCAGATCCACGAGCTCGCCGCGATCAGCGCCAAGTTCTTCATGAACGACAGCAAGAAGACGCTCGAACTCGCATCGAGCGCCGAAGAGAAGCGCAGCGTCAATAAGACCACCGCGCTGGGCCCTCTGTCGACATGCATGCGCCAGGGGAACTAGGCGACTTTCCGTACGCGGTAGGTTGCCCTGCGTTCACTCGTGAGCTGTGGCAAGTCCAGTGGCCCAGCACGAAGAATTTCAAGCCAGACGTGCCAGAGAAGTACGACGGCAAGTCGCATCCATCGGTGTTCCTCAGCATCTACACCATCGCGGTGCAAGCTGCTGGGGGGCGGGACGACAAGATCCTTGCCAACTACTTCCCGCTGGTACTCAAGCCCAATGTCAGGTCCTGGCTCATGCACTTGCCGAACAACTCCATATCCTCCTGGGCAGACCTATGCCATCAGTTTGTCGGCGCTTTTACAGGCGGCCACAAGCCTCCTGGCCAAGAAAGCGACCTTCATCTGCTCGCCTAGAAGGAAGGAGAGCCCCTGCGCAAGTACATTCAGAGATTCAGCCGCGTACAACACAACATCCCAAATGTCCACCCTGCCGCGGTAATCAGCGCGTTCCATCAGAACGTGCGAAACCGCAGGATGCGGGAGGAGATGGCGATGTGCAAGATCAAAGACGTCAGTGAGCTATATGCCCTGGCCGACAAGTGTGCGCGTGCTGAGGAGGGGAGGAAACTCCCCGGAGAGAATACATAAGCAGCAGGATCAGATAGTGAGGGGACCGCTCCGGCAAAGAAAAACCAACGGCGGAACAACAGGAAGAAGAAAGGCAAAGATGTGCTAGTCGTTGAGCAGTCTGGCAACGGAGGTGGCGCCAAGAAAGCCAAAGCTGGTAGCTCCGGCGGGACCAACTACCAGGCTGTGGCGGTCGCCGACAAGCAGGACGGCACCAACAAGCAGTACTGCAAGATCCACCGCACCAAGGGCCATGACGTCCAGAGCTGCAAGAAGGTCGAGCAGCTTGTTGAGCAGCAAAAGGCTGAATACGAGCGACGCGACAAGGAGAAGGCCCAGGAAGGTGCTGGAGGAGCCGGCAAGAAACGCCCCGACCGAGGAGGACGCCGCGGCAAGGCCAAGCAGCGGCAAGGAGACAGACCTCCCCGCGGCCGCGACAAGGATGAAGATGACGACGAGGATGAAGATATGGATGATGACGAGACCGATGAGCAGGAGTTCCAGAAAGCCATAGAGGTCCTGTGCATTGACGGCGGTGCTTCTCTGCATACTTCCCACCGCTAGCTCAAGCAGTGGATGCGGGAAGTTAACGCGGCAGAACCACCCGTCGAGTCATGCAGGCCTCTGAAATGGTCCAGCACGCCTATCATCTCTGATATTGAGGACCACCCTGGTCGCATAACTGCGGTCGGGTGCTTGCCGATGTTGGTTTCACCAACTATCCGCAACCTCAAGGTCACTAAGATGCTAGTTGACGGCGGGGCCGGCTTGAACCTGATCTCCTTCGCGGTACTCCAGAAACTCCAGATCCCTGATAGCGAGCTTGAAGAGACCGGCACATTCCAAGGAATCAATCCGGGAAGGAGCAAGCCGAAGGGAAAGATCACGTTGCCGGTGACATTTGACAGCGAGTTGAACTTCAGGACTGAGAGGTCATTTTTGACGTTGCTGACTTTCCATTGCCTTACAATGGGATACTCGGCCGTCCAGCACTCGCCAAATTCATGGCAGCCTCTCACTATGCATACAACATGCTGAAGATGCCAGGCCCGATAAGTGTCATCTCTGTCCCTGGCGACAAGAAGGATGCTGTTATCTGCGCCGACAAGATCTACCGGGAAGCAGCAGCTGCAACAGATCGCAAGTCACTTGCCGTTGAAGCTCCCGGGGCGAAGAAGAAGACCAAGTCCGGCAAGAGTTCTGATGCCCACTCCGGCAAGCGCACCTCTTCGGGGTGCTGCGCTACCATCGAGGACACACCATCGAGCTCCTCCGGCAAGTGTAAGAAGACAATGGCAGCTCCACCAGAGACCAAGAAGGTGTCCGCCAAGGAGGATAGCACTGGTGGTACCTTCACCATCAGTGCCACTCTCGACCCTAAATAGGAAAGCGCGCTCGTTGCTTTCCTACGGGCGAACGTCGACGTGTTTGCGTGGCAACCGTCTGACATCCCCGGTGTTCCCAGGAAAGTAATCGAGCACCATCTTGCCGTCTGTCCTCATGCGCGGCCCGTCAAGCAGAAAGTTAGGAAGCAAGCAGTGGAGCGCCAAGAATTCATCGCAGAAGAAATCAAGAAATTGGAAGCAGCAGGCCTTGTCAGAGGAGTGCTCCATCCTACGTGGTTGGCCAACCCTGTAGTCGTGCGCAAGGCGAACGGGAAATGGAGGCTTTGTATCGACTTTACCAATGTCAATAAAGCTTGTCCCAAAGACCCATTTCCCTTGCCGCGCATCGAGTAGATTGTTGACTCCACGGCCGGATGTGACTTGCTTTCATTTCTTGATGCATACTCAGGATACCATTAGATCTTCATGGCAGAAGAGGATGAGGAGAAAACCGCATTCATCACCCCATGTGGCACATACTGTTTCGTACGGATGCCTTTCGGTTTAAAGAATGCTGGTTCAACATTTGCAAGGGTAGTCCATTACGCTTTTGAGCCGCAAATGCACAGAAATGTAGAAGCCTACATGGATGACATAGTGGTCAAGAGTAAGGACAAGGCGACTCTGATCCAAGATTTAGACGAAACCTTTGCAAATCTGCGCAAGATCAACCTCAAGCTTAACCCCGAGAAGTGTGTGTTTGGAGTCCCCTCCGGCAAGCTTCTTGGGTTCTTCGTGTCTCAGCGAGGAATTGAAGCCAATCCCGACAAGATCAAGGCCATTGAGCAGATTGAAGCACCAAAGCGCGTCAAGGATGTACGAAGACTTGCCGGTTGCGTAGCTGCTCTCAGCAGGTTTATCTCTAGGTCTGCTGAGCGCGCCCTGCCATTTTTCAAAATATTGAAAAAGGCAGGTCCAATGAAATGGACTCCGGAAGTGGAGGCTGCGCTGCAGGACTTAAAGAGATACCTGTCCTCCACTCCAACACTTGTCGCACCTAAGCCACAAGAGAAGTTGCTGCTATATATAGCGGCAACCAATCAAGTGGTTAGTGCTGCGTTAGTGGCGGAGAGGGAGGCGGATGATGAGCCAGCAACCGCGGTAGATGCATCCAGCGACAAGCAGAGGACTTCACTGGCAAGCTCTGGTCCCGACAAAGATGGATCTGCGTAGTCGCCTGAGAAGATGCAGAAAAGAATGGTGCAGCGCCCAGTTTACTTTGTCAGTTCCCTTCTGTAGGGGGCTAGGTCAAGGTACTCTGGTGTGCAGAAATTGCTTTTTGGCCTTCTCATGGCCTCGAGAAAGCTGCGCCATTACTTCCAAGCACATGAGATCATAGTCATCACTCGTTTTCCGCTGAAGAGGATACTGCAAAATCTAGAAGCAGCAGGCAGGATTGTCGAGTGGGCACTGGAATTGTCAAGCTTTGGCCTCAAGTTTGAGAGCACTTCGACTATCCAAAGCAGAGCATTGGTAGAGTTCATAGCCGAATGGACGCCAACGCAAGATGAAGAAGTTCCGGAAACAATCATCCCCGTCAAGGAAGCAAGCAAAGATTGGCTGATGTACTTTGATGGTGCCTTCTCGCTGCAAGGCACCGGTGCGGGCGTGCTACTTGTCGCACCCACCGGAGAGCACCTCAAGTACGTAGTCCAGATGCACTTTTCCAAGGAGCAAGCAACGAACAATACCGCAGAGTATGAAGGTTTGCTTGCCGGTCTCAGGATCGCAGCAGACCTTGGGATCAAGAAGCTCATTGTCAGGGGTGACTCACAGCTTGTCGTCTGCCAAGTGAACAAGAATTATCAGAGTCCATTGATGGAAGCTTACGTTGATGAAGTAAGAAAGCTAGAAGAGCACTTTGACGACCTACAGATGGAACATGTTCCAAGAGCTTAGAACGACATTGCTGATGGCCTGTCAAAGTGCGCCGCACTTAAGTTACCTGTGGAACCAGGGATCTTTGTGCTCAAGCTGACTCAACCGTCTGTAACGCCGTCAACTGGACAGAGCAAGAAGAGGAAGTTGATTTCTGGTGACTATTTTCCGGCAGAGCTCCCCGAAGCCGCCGCCAAGAAGGTCCTCAAGATCAACACCAAGGGTGCTGAGGAGCAGTCTGCTCCGACAAGCCTTAGGGCTTGTTCCGTTGAAGCAGACGCTCCCGACAAGTTTTGCTCCGGCAAGCTTGCCGGGGAACATCAAGCTCCGGCTGAGCCGCAGGTTCTCGCCGTTGAAGCGGATGTTCCCACAGCAGCAGATGTGCCTTTAGTCCTTGTTGTCGAGCCGCAAGCTCCAGCATGGGCACAACAGATTGTCCGTTTCCTTCAGACAGGAGAACTTCCCGAAGAGCAAGAAGAAGCGGAAAGAGTAGCCCGGCAGTCAAGTATGTACCAGTTTGTCGACAACACACTATACAGAAGAAGACTCAACGACGTGAAATTGAAGTGTATTCACCGGGAAGACGGACAAAAGCTGTTGGCAGAGATACATGGAGGCATATGTGGTCACCACATTGGCGCAAGAGCACTTGCCGGCAAAGCGTTCCGGCAAGGTTTCTTTTGGCCGACAGCCCTCCAGGATGCAACTGCACAAGTAACCAAGTGTGAAGTGTGCCAGTTCCATTCCAAGCAGATACACCAGCCAGCTCAAGCTCTCCAGACGATCCCTTTATCCTGGCCATTTTCGGTCTGGGGGCTCGACATCCTCGGCCCCTTTCCCCGAGCTGTCGGGGCTTTGAGTACTTGTACGTTGCAATCGACAAGTTCACAAAGTGGCCGGAAGTGGAAGCAGTGAGGAAGGTGACAGCATAGTCAGCGGTCAAGTTCTTCAGGTCGATTGTTTGCCGCTTCGGGATCCCTAACAGGATCATCACCGACAACGGCACACAATTCATGAGCCGCACCTTCATGCAGTATGTCCAAGATCTTGGCGCCAAGGTCTGCTTCGCTTCTGTTGCTCATCCGAGAAGCAACGGTCAAGCAGAGAGGGCAAATGCTGAAGTGCTGCGCGGGCTCAAGACCAGGACTTTCGACAGACTACGCAAGTGCGGAAAGAACTAGATTGAGGAGCTGCCGGTGGTTCTTTGGTCGATCAGGACGACGCCAAATCGAGCCACTGGCCAGACACCTTTCGCTCTAGTCTATGGAGCAGAGGCAGTTCTCCCCACGGAACTCGTATACGGGTCACCTCGAGTGCTCGCTTATGATAAGCTTGAGCAAGAGCAGCCGCGACAAGATGACGCGCTGCTCCTTGAGGAGGATCGTCTTCAGGCTGCTGTACGAGCTGCTCGATACCAGCAAGCTTTGCGCCGCTACCATAGCCGCAAAGTTAATGCCAGAAGTTTCAAGGAAGGCGACCTTGTTCTTCGGCGCGTTCAGTCTGCCAAGAATTCCAACAAGTTGACGCCAAAGTGGGAAGGCCCTTACCGGGTGAAACGAGTCACCAGGCCTGGCGCTATCCACCTTGAGACCGAAGATGGCATTCCGGTGAGCAACTCCTGGAACATTGAGAATCTTCGTAAGTTTTACCCGTAAGGCGGGGTTGCCGGAACCTGTTCCGGCAACCACCTTTTGTACAAGTCTTGCCGATGTTGCATGTAATCCTTTGTACAAAGCCGGGCGCAGATCCCGTGCATAAGTAAAGCTCATGTGCTCCGCACATCTTGTCAATTTCATGCTTTCTATTTTTCCTTTGTATGCATGTATCTAACACTTTATGCAAAGCCTACCCCCGGTAAGCAATAACGAGCTGTAAGGCTCCGTATCATTATTTTCTCTTCTTTCTGTTTCTCAAAGGAAGGAAGGTTCCCCTGCCCACGAGTTTGCCGGGGGGAAAGGAGAAGATAATGGTGTGGACCAGGCGTCGTTCAAGGAAGTTTTGTCTTACCGGAAAGCAAACCACAGAAAAGCTAAGTTGCCAAAGTTTGAGCAATCAGTTTTAATTTATAAGTTATCTTCCTCGAGCGACCGTGCTTTGTATGGAAAACCTGTGCGCGGAGGAACCAACTCGTGGCTAGTTGCGCCCTTACTTTGTTTCGAGTCCGCTCAAAAACTTAAGTGAGCTGCGACTAGTTGCGACAAGGTTTCTTGTCGGTAGCGGCACCGCCAGTAGGCTGCTGACGTCCCGCACTTAGCGCTCGCGGCTAAGGTGCCTGCGCCGACAAGTTCCCTAAAAGCGTAGGGCAAAAACATACAAAGGAAGGAATCAAGTAAAGGAAATAACATAGCAATTGCCACCCAAAATAGAGTCATATTACAAGATAGCTTGTCGCAGCTCTAACAGATTGTTCTCACAATATGACCAGCAGCGACAAGAAAAAGAGAAAACGGGCGGCCTAATCTACGCGATCGCCTTCAACCCTCTTGATCCCGCTCACCTTGTCCACAATGGGTGCGACAAGGGCCTTGAGCGCTTCCAGATCGGCGTCCGCCGGCAAGGACCTGAGGACATTGGTGAGGTTGAGGCCTGGGTTGCGGAAGGCCACCTTCACCAGCACCTTTTGAAGAGCCCTCGCGCAGATCTTGCGTGACTCGTCGGCCAGCTGCTTTGGGATCTTCTCCCGGAGTCGCTGGAGGCCCGTCGCCACGCCTTGGTAGAACAAGCTGAGCTTGGCGCTAGGTTGGAGGTGCTCATCGGAGGAGTACCCGAGATCCTCCATCCCCAGCTGTGCCAGCGCCCTGTCGATGGCTGCGGCAGCATCCACGAGACCCTCCGTCCAGTGCTCCACATTCTCCCTAAAAGAGTTATGGGCGGCGGTAGCATTCGCCAGCAGCGCCTCGTCGGCCTTGATCTTCTCCGACAAGGCCACTTCCCGCTCCCTGGCGCCGTCCAGCGTCTGAGTCAAAGTGGCCAACTTCAACTCAAGATCTGCGTTGGAGTCCTTGGCGGCGCTAAGCTCCTTGCTCCTCTCAGCGAGACGACCCTGCAGCTCGCCATGAGCGGCGGCGTCCTTCTCGCACTCACGCTTGAGCGCAGCAAGCTCCTCGTCGCTCGCCTTGAGATCGGCCTCCAGCTGCGCCATCTTCGTCTCCAGCTCCTTCTTGGCGGCTTCGGCAGCTGCGGCAGCATCCTTTGCTTCCTTGAGAGCCCCACCGAGTGTTTGCTCGCGCGCGGCAAGCTCCTCCTCATGGCTGTCAAGGTTGACCTTGCGCTGCGCCAACTCGCCTTCCTGCGCAGATAGCTTCTCGGCAACAAGCCGCTGTTGCTCTTCAACTTTAGCCTTCGCGAGGACGAAGGCTTTCCGCTCCTCGTCGACTTGTTCCCGTTCCTCTGCCAGGGCCCGGAGAGCTTCCTGCCTGAAACCCCGGAGCTCCTCCGCGTGCTTCTCGATATCCACTCCCGCCTTCGCGACAAGCGCTTCTCGGGATACCAGCTTGGCTTGTCGGGCGCGGTAGAGCGATAGCAGCTTCCGCAGCAGCCACTCCTCCTCAGGCTCGTCGCTGCTGCTGCTTGGCGCGTCGACAAGCGTCAGCCTAGCGGAGGCAAGCACTTCTTTATCCAACATCTCTCCTTCAACCGGCGCCCTGGAGCTTGACGCCCAGGGGAACTTGATGAAGATGCCGTCGCCGGCCTTCAAATAGGCACTTGGATGGGGCTCTTCGGAGCCTGGCGCTGCAGCAGCGGTGGAGGGATCGGCGGTCGGCATAGCGCCTGGCGCTCCTGTGGCCTCGGGGCCGTCAGTGCGATCGCCGGATCCCTCGCCAGCTTCGGCGGCGGCAGCTTTCGCGGCCTCTTCGCCAGCGGGATCATCAGCGCCGGCTTCTCCTTCGGTGGCAACGGCGTCGTCGGTATTGCTGCGCGTGTTCTCCTCGCCGGCGACCTCGGTTTCCATCGGCTCCGTGGCAGATGGATCTGACGAACGGAAAAAGGAGAAGAATCAAGCAAATATCCAAAAAGAAAATCAGAAGAAGAACCCAAGGGAAGTTTTCAAGCAAGAGGATTACCTGTACTAGGGCCAGCGGTCGCGGTCTCAATCACCGGAGGGTCGCTGGTGCTGTCCCTTGCCAGAGAACTGTCCCTTGCCGGAGAATTCTCCCTTGCCGGAGAACGCTCCCTTGCCGGGGAATCCTCCCTTGGCGGGGTAGTGGAAGCAGAAGGCATTTCAGGAGCGGCTTCCGGGCACTCCTGGTGAAGCTGCTCTGCTCCTACACAAACCAAAGTCAGATATCAGCAAATAAAAAGCACCCATGCACGCCTAACAGCAAGAAGTAAACCATATACTTACGCTGGGGGCTGCGCCCGGGGCTGCTTTGGGGAATGGTTACCGGATTCGGCAAGGTGGTCTCAGACACACCCCCTGCTGTCGCGGTGGGTTCGTCCTCGATGACAATCACCGGGACCTTGGCTCTCTTCGCCGCTCTCTGGGCCAGCATCCTGAAAAGGAATGGGTTCAGAATGAAGCGAATCAGATACAAGACAAAGCAACAAAATTGAAGAACTACAAGTACAACAAAGAATCTTACTCTTCTTCTTCCTCGTCGGAGCTGAGCGCGGAGAGATCGAAATCCGGCTCGCCTCCGGTGCGACGAGGCGGAGGAGTAGGCTCCCTTGTCCGCTTGGCAGGAGCAGTAGCGGTGGACCGGGAAGACCCCGCTCCAGTTGCCGCTGCGGCGTGAGACGCTCCCGCGGCAACACTGCTTGCCGCGGTAGAGCGTGTCGCACGGCTCGGCGGCTGTTGACTCGTCTGCTGCTCCGCTACATCCCCGGCCTTGCGGAGACGCCTTCTTGGTGAAGCTGGGGGCTCCGCTTGCGATGAGCTGCCTGAAGGTTCGAGTCCGACAAGCTCTCCCTCGCCGGGCTCGCTCGACTCAGCTTCAGGCCCGACAAGCTCTTCCTCGCCGGCAAGCTCCTCTCTCTCGGCAAGGCTTGCCGCTTTTGCTGCCTCTGCCTCCTCCACGGTGAATCCAAACTCGCCCGCGGCAGCTGCTGCCGCCGCCTCTTCCAGCCTGGTGGCGATGCGCTGCATCTCCGCATCGGTGGTATCGCGGGTGAGGCTCTTTTGTTCATCAGGGCGGACCGCCACTTCTACCAAGCCGTCAAAGAACTCCTGCGCGACGTCGTCTGCAGGCTCTTGCCAAGTTGGAACAATTCCATGCGAATCGCACAGCGGCATCATTGCACAGATGCGGTCGAGCGAGGAATTGTTGCACAGCGGAACGACGCCCCTCGGCAACATGAACGCTTCTGGATGTTGAGGATCGCGCTTGAACAGTTCCAGGATCATCGCGTCCAGTTCCAAGACAGTGAAGTTGAAGTTGAGGCCCGGGCGCAACCTCATGATATCCACCGCGTTCTGGAACTCCCAGGCGGGTCTCCTCCTCTCCTGTAGGGGGGCGATGCGGCGGCGAAGGAAATTTGCGCCAACGGCGCCTACGGTGAGCCCGGCAAGCCTGAGGCGTAGGATCCGGGTGACGGCAATCCTTAGCCTATCGTCCTCCGGGGCCACGTTGCTCCAATCGTTGCCGCGCGCTATTGGGGCTTGGCGCTGGGCGGTAAATGGCTGCGGGTTCTCCTCGACGATCCAGCACCAGTCTGCTCTCCATTCCAACCACTTGCTGCGGAGCTCTCCCTCCAGATAGGCCTCCTTCTTGCCGGTCCTCGAGATCCAGGCGATTCCGCCGGATAGGGGGCTCTCCTCTCTCTACTCGGGGCATAAAGAAGTGGCGGAAAAGAGCTACGTTGGGATAGATTCCGACAAAGTTTTCGCAGAGATGTGCGAAAACTGCCATGGTCAGGACAGCATTGGGGGTGAAGTGAAGGAGGCGGAACCCGTAGGTGTTCATGATATCGCAGAAAAATTCAGAGAAAGGCAGGCAGAGCCCGCAGTAGAAGAACAGCGCGAAGAAGGGGTATCCATTCGGAGCCAGTTCCGAAGCGGCAGCGGGGAGTACCTTCGTGCGCGGATGCGCTCGCGTCTCCGTCGACCAGAAGAGGTAGTAGTACTCCCTCAGCTCCTTCGCGGCAAG
>NC_057807.1:540585103-540589825 GCF_018294505.1 Triticum aestivum | reverse complement strand
TGCGCCTCGGCGACTTCACGACCTTCCCCTTGTCGGCTTTCGGAGCCATGGCGGAGGTGGTGGGGGAGATCGACGATGTTGGTGATGCTGGTGGCGATGGGGGGCGGAGCACTGCTCTCTTTCAGCTTTGGGAAGAAGGAGGGAGCGACGGAGATTTCTGAGGTTGGAGTAGCAACCGGCGAGATGGGCGAACTGCCCCTGTTTCCCCTGCTTATAAAGAGGGAGGGGGCGGGCGTTCCATCTTTCCGAATAAAGAAACCACCCACGATCTCTCCCACGACGCCGCATTCAACGCGTGCCATTTGGGGAGGGCACGATGGATACGGAGTAAGATACAGCGTAACCCAGGCCGCGCGTGCCCGTGCCCTGTTTTGGGCCTGGCCCAACAACGCTCGGCACCGTGTGTGGCCCAGGCCCGGGGGCTCCTGTCGGTGTACTAGAGGCAAGACACATGAATCCTAAGTTGAAACCTTTTTTTTCCTGCGGGAACCAGAGTTGAAACCTTCATAGCATCACAGTACAATTTCATCAAAATTATGCGTACATATAAACAAATCCTAAAGGATTGATAGCAATGCCAGAAACAATTCAACTTCGTTTCGCCGACATGTTGGACATCCTTCATCCGGCTCCACCTGCCATGCAGCAATATTGAGTGCACAACACAACTTCAGGGAAAGATTCACCCCGGTCGTTGCATCGCAGTAGTAATGACTAGTGAGCAGTCAAATCACACAGCCCCACCTTCGCCACAGTAAGTTGCTCGGATGAAGCAACCATCATTTCTCTGTTCCTTGAATCCGCTGGTACTCCCATATTCCCACAGTAATAAGTTGCTCGGGCGAATCAACCATCACTATATCCGCTCACGTGTGATGACCACATGAGCTATCCATTCAGATTGCATGTTAAAAAAAATAAAGGTCGATAACTAATGCGGCAAACTTTCAAAAAAAAAACTAATGCGGCACCTCGGGCCAACGTGGCTAGATCGCATTTTGCACGAGAAATTACACACCATGTTTTGTTGACATGTGGTCCCGTTCCAACATATCAGTGAGACGACGGCGAGTAGTAGGAGTATTTCCGAACTGACGTGTAGGCCGGGGTGCCCCTTCGTGAACTGTGGCAAACTAGCAACCGTCCATCGACTCTTCGCCTTTCCCTCTCGATTTGGAACTGCTGTCGCACGCTCTTCCTCTCCCTCCTCCATTTTCCTTCAGCCCTTCACCCTTTCTTCTGCCATTGTTCGATCGTCTTCTCCATGGAGGGAACAGGACGGAAACGACCCCATTATTCTTGCCCCGATCTGAAAGATAACATGGTGGAGGAACTCATTGATCGGTGTGACGTCATCACCTCGGCTATCATGGAAGGTTTGTTCAAGCCCATTCTTGACTCAACTAATAACATCATTACAAGGAACCCAAGAGTCAAGGAGCGGTTTGATATCCCCTATCTTCTTCGCCGTGACCCTGATGACTGGTGCCGTCACGACGGAGGCCTCGCCCTGTGCAAGTTGATGCCGCTTGATAATGATACGTATGATGTTAAGATGCCATCACTTGAGGGCAAGGCTTGGGTAGGCGCAAATGGAGATTGGGTTGTTTACATTGGGTCCAACTGCGAGTGGGAACTTGTGAATGTGTACACTCGTGACAGGGTTCCACTTCCAAAAATCTCAGCAGACTGCCCAGAGGTTGAGCACACCGGTATTGTATGCACGTTCAAATACAATCATGGTGACTGTCTTCTACGAAAGATAGCAATTTCTCGAGTTCCCAACCGCTCTTGGAATTACAACAACTATGAAGTTGTTGCTATCTTTGACAAGCTTGTTGCCGTCCTTGCTGGTTTGACTCGATGGATATTGCTCAAAAATCAGTTTCTGTACACGGATGAGTACTGTGATGCAATTGAATACGAGGGCCTTGTGTTTGCTGCCATCACTCATGGCACTGTTTTTGCATGGAATCGTTGTTTCAGTACGTTTGTCTTCCGCCGTAATTATAATTGTTTCATCCACATGCATGCGGGTTAGCAAGTTTCCCTTTACTAATTAACCTTCTTCCTGTGTTTCCAAGGTCCTGCGAACATTCCACCACCTATACTTGAAGATTTTTATAACCAAGGGAGAGATGACGATGGTGATGATCACGAGCATGAGGACGAGGAGAGCCCATATACTATTTGGCACCTGGAAACTAATTCCGATGGATCACCTCTTCTCGTGTGTATACAACCCACTGATGATGTCACTGCTAAGGAAGCAGGTGTAGTCTCCCATGGTCGCACTCTCCGGACCTATTCCAACACCCGTTCCATGGTATTCGGGATGGATACTAGTGTGCTAGCGCCAACTCCTTCTCCCTGGTACATAATTGATAATCTTGGAGAAAACTCGCTCTTCCTTGGACAAAACTATCCAATGATGGTGAAAGGCGATCCAAGTGCTATTGACACAACGTTACTACCATTTATGAGAAGCAACTGTGTCTATACCTCAGAAATTTGGGTGGTTCCCTACCCTGGTACTGATATAGTAGGCCGCTTCAGCCTGGATGATCAGTCCTGCGTTGGTCTCTAGATCGACAATGGATCGCCTGTCCCAGAGAATCACTTGTGGTTCAAAGCAAGCATTTCCAACGCCGAGGAATGGTTGAGTTGAAGTTCATTCCATTGCTTGTTATTTGTTGTGTGGTGAAAACTTTAGTATTTATAATGTACCCTCGTTGTCGATGTGGGTTGATGACCTGTTGTATGTAATAAAATGATATGCCTGTGATAAACTTACTAAATTTATGAATGGATTTCGAGTCGCTTCTGTGAGTGAGTGGTGCGACGAGGCAAAAGAATATTTTCCGAATACATAATTGTACGTGCATTGCAACAGGTTATCGGATGAGGCCAATCAACAATAGTAGTACACTATTTGTACTAGCTTCACATGCTTCGCGCGTTGTGTGGGTGTTTTTACTGTAGCCATATTGTACTACGTAACCAGCACCTCGAATCCTCGATACTAGTAGTACTATATAGTAAGTAGGAGGAGTAGTAGGGTGGCATGGGCCAGAACAAGCATTCACGTCCAGGAGTACGGCACACGCCACCAGCACGACTTCCATCTGACACCATATTTCTTGGAGTCCATGCTAGAGCAATCTCTTCAACCCTCATCATTTCTCTAACTCAGCCATCGCGCGACGGGCGAGGTGGGGGTTTACCGATAGTCGGTTTCCTTAACTGCGGTCCCACTTATAAGGCCAACTGCAACGCACGACCCCAAACGAACCTCCGTTTTGCACGAACTCGAACGATAATTTTGAATAGAAAAGCAAGACCAAAGAAAACAAGAACCACAAGAATACATTTTACTACTCCTGTAAGTTGGATTAGTGCCTTCTCGATGCATTCATTGTTGATCTGCGGAGGCTCGATCTTGCGTGCTTCTTTCTTCTTCGAGTGTAAAGAATTAGACGTTGCTTCCTCACATCTAGTCTCATGTCTAGCCTCTATTCTAGTACTCCCTCTGGTCCATTTTTCTCTGAGTCTAAGCAGCAACACGCATACCAAGTAGGAGTATCAACAAGTGCACTAATCTCATCTATAGCCTCTGTGCTAGCTAAAAGTGATAGAACATCTACTAAATTGCGCTCTATCAATATATGGATGTACTCTTCTTCCCAATATAAAAACTTGCATCCATTCTACTCCCTCCATTGCACAATACATGCCTTCTATTTGTCAAAATATATATGTATCTAGACATGTTTGAGTACATAGGTACATCCATATTTGGACAAATGGAAGTCAAGTATTTTGGAACGGAGGGAGTACACAATAAATTTTTTAAGTTAGCACAACTAGTCTAATCCAAGAGCACAACCGAAGATTTTGTCGGGTTCTTCCTCCTTTTGCCGACACGTGGGACATCCAACATCCAGGTCGTGTCATGAAAGAAAATAGAGTGGTAGTTGAAGCCACGAGATGTGCATCTTGGGTTAAACTGTAAATAGAATCTTACTACTCTTGAGTAATTCCAAAAGCGGCCACCGAAGATCTTTCTTGGATTTGTTTTTCATCACCAGCACGTCGAGGTGAAAGATGTGTTGGTTCAGTGGGTCCTCTTGCGTTTTCACTGACATGTGGGGCCGCATGTGAGCAAACAGACGATGGGCGCCGCGCGTCCGCTGGCTGGCTGAGAAGAGAGATAGAGGAGGGCTGAGCACGGACTACAGGAAATTTGTTCTATGTAACCAGCACCTTGATATTATCGTGTGGTTGTTTCTAGAATAAAAAAAAGGAGGTACCTCTACTTATGTTACTCCCACTATGCCTAGCCTAAGGTTAGCAGGTGACCTTGCGCTTGGCTCTTCGCCTCTTCCGGAAGTCGATGGTTCTACAGTAGTGCTTCTGGCAATCTGACACCAAATGAACTGCTGCACGTCCACCGCTTGTAAGCA
The DNA here is from genome assembly GCF_018294505.1 of Triticum aestivum. Classification (NCBI taxonomy): domain Eukaryota; kingdom Viridiplantae; phylum Streptophyta; class Magnoliopsida; order Poales; family Poaceae; genus Triticum; species Triticum aestivum. The sequence goes on along the minus strand of NC_057807.1, from coordinate 540,585,362 downwards.
AACGTTTCTCCTCGTGCTACGAGCCACTGTGCATGCGTTGGCGAGGGAGAAGGCATAATCAAGCTTCTCGTCATTCTGCGAGTTGACGGGACACATCAAAGTTATTTACTAGTAGTACGTACTCTCTCCAAAAAGGGCTGACAATGTCATTGCTACCATCCCGTGCTCCGTCGTTGAGTATGTGCACTATTCACGTGCCATTCACGTGCCATCGAGGAGAAAAAATATTTCTTAGGTGCCATCGAAGTGCACGACTCAC
>NC_057807.1:540575159-540584917 GCF_018294505.1 Triticum aestivum | reverse complement strand
CACTGCTTATCTGATTACCTCCATTTTCTTGCATGACACATGCACCTTGATGCTAGATGTCTCATGTGTTGGGAAAAGGATGAACAAAGCTCACGTAAAAGAAAAGAGTTGAAGAGCATAGATTCCCGACGACCGAGGATGAGCAAGGAACCTCGCGGTGGAGCGTCTGCAAGGAACCTTGCGCGTTTTCCCCTGTTTTTTGCCGCCTACCCACCTATAAACAACTAAAAGAACATGAACTTTTAGCTAACCACTAGAAACAGTACATCAGGATGCTAAGTTGAAGATGTTTTATACTCCCTTCGTTCCCAAATATAAGTATTTTTAGATATGTCAATAAGGGACTACATATGAAACAAAATGAGTGAATCTACACTCTAAAATATGTACACAAGCCAATGCACTAACTCCATCCGATCCAACTCATGCACATACGCGCACAACATGGAGCACACAACGCACGTACACAAGACGTGCATGCACACACGCTCAGCCGCAGAATGCACGTGAATAACACATGCATGCGCACACACTCGACTGCATGGAGGCGTGCGCCATCCGCAGCGACGTCCGGTTTGTCGTGCTATGGCGAAGCTCGCACGCAATGGCGCATACGCATCTCTTGCAGCACCTCTTTGCCGTCGTTGCTCAACTACTAGTCGGAGATGAAGACGACCACAACCTCGGCCTTAGAGCTAGCACCGATGGAAAAATACGCACGTTGCACGCACATGAGCACATACGGAGTGCCCACGACGTGGTGGTGGTGCGTCCCCAGTCGCCTCTACTCCTTCTGCGCATGTTGTCTATCAAGGTGGCTGCATGCTAATGATGATGTGGGTTAGATCTTCTAGGACTCAGACGATGACGAGGAAAATTATGAGACACAAGGTGACGTACACCGTCAAGGTCCACGGTCAAGGGGGTGCTAGCAAGTGCTTAGATGTGCTTAGAGAAAGTACAATAGAGCTGAGTCAGAGGTCTATAAGGAATAAACAGTAGTATATTTCTGCTTAGGCTGGTTGTAATGGGGAGTATCATATACTTTTTTTTTGAAATGAAAGGTAGATGAGATTCTACCTTATATATTTCAAAACAGGCCAAGGCCTGGGACCAAAGGGTATATGATACTAGTGTATGATACTACCTCCGTAATGCATAGTATCATATAGTAGTATCATGTAGAACTCTATTTATTGTCATGCATGACACAAAGTAGCATAGCATTTATTATGATACGGTATCATGATATGATACTCCACTCTTCCTTTCTTCATTTAATGCTATGACACCTCATCAAAATTGCCTAGTTGGCATGCATGATACTAGCTATGATACTACCATTATGACCAGCCTTAGTTGGAGGAAAGAGAAGAGGAGAGAGAAGGTAAGTGGGCTCTTCGTGAAGAGCCAGCTCTAGCACGTGCTCCTAGGCACTTTGTACATGTTGACTATAAGATAGGCCATAGGCTTATAGCCAGCAGCTGGCTATACTATTAATGCTCTTTAGATGAGGTGCTAAGTGCATTAAATGGCTTAGTAACTCAAGTGTTCAATGCATAGGTGCTTAGTTTATTGGTGCCACATCATATTTTATACCTACGTGGCAGGCTTAGCAGCTATACATGGTGGAGCACCGGGAGAGGCCAAGGCTGGTCACAGTGGGGAGTAACTTGTACTGTAACATATTACTATGTTACTCTAAACATCTCTATAAACCGGAAAGGATGGAGTAGTAACATAGACTAGTGTCATATACAGAGTATGGGAGCACATGTTATTTCCCTGTCCGGACCGATCCCAAGTTGACTTCTCACCTTCTTGGTCCAACAAAAACCCCTCCCCCTCCCGCGTGCGCTTCCCGCCCGGCGCCAGCTGAGCCCGCCGCTCCACATTGATGGCAAGTCAGGGCGACGTGACCTCTCACTGCTTCCGCCATTGAAGCGGCGCGTCGACCGAGGGCACCGCCTGCTGCACGCCCAGCATTTCAGACTACACAGTGGATAGTAACTTTTAGAGCAAGTACTATAATTAGATGACATAAGCAGGCTATAAGGATTTAAATATAGTATTTTTGATTAGTTGAAGGAGAGAGAAGAGGAGAGAGAAGATAAGCGGATTGTAAACGTGTAGCCGGTTGTACTCCAACATACTCTACTTTGTGAGACAAAAGGTGGGGCCATTATTAATGATATTGTATTTATACTAAAGGGACTAACAGACGCCTTAATTACTCCATTTGTTTTGAGACAAACCTTGGTGGGGCTATTATTGACCTCTTTTTGAGCTATTATTGACTTGGACGTGGGGTTTGGGGGCCAAAGGCCTACTATTATACTCCGACCTGACATGCTCTACCCTAGCCGCCGCTGTATCATATGGTTTCACACCATTCCTGATCTTAGCGCCGCCACGCAATTCTTCTCCAGCCCTCCTTCCGGCGTGCACTGCGAGAAGGGACAGCAGTCCTCCGAACCCCACCTTTTGTGATCCTGTACGGGAGAGGGGTGATCAAGTTTTTGGGGAGCACACTCCTGTGACTGCTGCCAGCGACGACTTCCTCAACGATAGCCTTCTTCCCCGACCTCGGTAACCTTTTCATCAACGACATGAGTGACAACATCAACCACATAGGTTCTGCTCCCGCTGTACAGTATGTGATTCTGTCCTCCTGGTTTAGTCCGCATCTATTTACTGCTGATTCGGATTAAATCTCATACTAAATTGCTCATATATTCAACAATCCAATCCAAAAACCTGATCACAGGCAATTTACTCCGAGTGGTTTTGCTGCGCTTTTGAAGCCGCCTACTTTTAAGGGGGTGCAATATAAAAGGTGGCGCACAAGAGCAGTATATTGGTTTCAGATCATGTACTTCTATGACTCCACTAAGGGTAAGCCTGAGGGCGATCTTAATCCTACACAGCAGGAATCCTTTCAGAACATGGATACCCTCTTCAAAGCCGCCCTGTTGAGTGTTCTTGATGATTCCATTGTGGATTCGTATATGTTGTTTGACAGCGGCAAAGACATGTGGGCTGCGCTCGAAGCCACGTTTGGGCCCTCGGGCGCTGGCAAGGAGTTGTACGTCATGGAGCAATTCTGTGACTACAAGATGACTGATGAGTGCTCTGTTGTTCAGCAGACTCATGAGATACAGTCACTCTCTAAGGAACTTGAGTACTTTAAGTGACATGAGTTTGTTGCTGGGACCATCATTGCCAACCTTCCACCTTCGTGGAACGATTTTGCTACTTCTCTAAAAAACAAGAGACATGTGTTTTCTGTTTTGGATCTCATTAGCACTCTTGATTTTGAGGAGAAGGCGAGAGCAAAAGACACACGTGCTCGGGTCGCCGAGGGAGCTTTAGTGCCCACATGGTACATGAGAAGAACTTCCAGCCCAACCAGCCCCAAAACAACAAGAACAAATCTCAGGGGAAAGGCAAGTTTGATGCAAAGAACAAGCCGTCACATTCTACCAACTTCAAGAAGAATTCTCATAACGGGAAGGGATACAAACCTCAATTTTGGTAGCACCGCACAAAATTTATATGGACGCATCTACCTGCTGTCAGCTAACCTCATGGTGCTCCAGGTATTCCTACATTCGTAACTAGGTACAATGACCACCGCAAGATGAAATTAGCTTATTCGTACGTTGACTTGCTGAATGTAGTGCGGAACGATCCTGTCATGTGTGCAGGAGCAAACAAGCAGTGCAGCCGAAGGTGGAAATCAACCAAGGACTTATGAAATTATATGTAATCTTCCTCAGGCAGGTCAGTATCCCCTTTGTCCAGATGATCGTTTTTTGTCATGTCGAGCTATTGATATGTGCTACTGTTTTGCAACACCGTTTAAGTATAGCTATTGTTTTCCTATCTTTTCAGATTCAGGACAATGAATATGATATCAGGGGAACTGCACAATATGGACCCATGTTGAGTCATCTCTATTGCCTCATGTGTTTGCTGCAAATGTGTCAGCATCAATTGCAAGATGAGGCAGCTAGCTAGCTGTGGAGTTGCCAACATGCTCAAAGTGCTCGCAACATTGAGAAGAAACAAGCATGCCCAGGAAATTAATGCATGCTCAAGGAGGCCCTTTGCTCAGAGAAGCATCGACCGATTTTCTTTATTTCCACACCTTCTCACAGTTTTGTATATTGGTTATAGTATGGTGAATCATTGAGATGCATAGACATGCTGAACTTTTGTTCTTCTGAATGTTAGTTTAATGTGAGTGTCTGCATCCAGTACCGCATCCACTAATTTGGTGGATGCACACAGAGAAAATAAATCTCCTTAATTTACTCCATAACCACCCTATTAAATAGGCCTAGTAACAAACCAGGCGCATGCAGTGGCCGACGGTTACATGCATCCTGCATGCATGGCCAGTCATGCAGCAACGCAAAAAAAGAGAGCGGTTGTTGGAAAAAAAGCGAGTAGTTAGTGCAGCGGGCCTTATAAACACGAACAGCTCGCTCTCCCACTTCCGTCTCCCCACCCAATTCCCCCCGCTCCCCAATCTTCCTCACTGGTCCAGAAAAGCCCGCTCACCTTCTTCATAACTCGTACAGAAAACTCCTGCTCCTCTTATTCCACTCCTAAAGAAATCCCCAGCCCTCCTTCTTCCCCACTCGCACTGCCACTAGGCTCGTCTCTGGTTACTCTGCTCAAACCCATGAGCTCGGCGCGACGACCACAAGGAAAATGGAGTCGGCTGGCCCCAGTGCCAAGAAGATGAGGCTCCCGCCAGCAGCGATGCTAGTTGTAGATCCCGCACCCGGTAGCGCGGGGAGAAGCGGCGAGCCCCCCCCCCCCACTCGGATCTGAGGAACCGGTAGAATCTCTGGTGGACCGCATCAGCGATCTCCCGTACGTCATCCTTGAGGAGATCATCTCGCTTCTCCCCACCAAGGATTGCTGCCGCACACAAGTCCTCTCAACTTGGTGGCGCCCTCTATGCTGCACCGCGCCCCTCAATCTCGACTGTCATCAGATATCTGTCCTTCCTGAATTTGATCTCATCAGAGCCATCGTCTCTTCTCACCAGTAGGGCCCCGTTCAATGCCTCTGCATCCTGACAAGCTACCTGCTGTCCATACCAGGCAAGGTGGGCGCTTGGCTAACATCCCCTGAATTCGGAAAACTCCAGCAGTTTGAGTTCTACCATTACCACGAAAGTTTCATACCACGAACATACCAAGAATTTGTGCCCACACCAGCGTTGTCCATCTCGTGGTTTTCCTCCTCTCTCCACACCGCCACCTTCGCCTGGTGCTATCTACCAGATGATCTGGTACAAATGCGTCGACTCCCACTGCTAAAAAAACTTTCGCTTGTGGTGGTTTATCTGTTGGAGGCCTCACTGCACAGCATCATCCACTCCAGTTGCCCTGCACTGCAGTGCTTGCTGATTGTTCTGGGAATAGAAATCGGTATCAGTTGTCTCCAAATAAAGTCGCCTCACCTTAAAAGCATTGGAATTTGTTTTGAAGCACAGCAGCTCATCATCGAAGATGCCCTTCACTTGAAAGGTTTCTCCTTGATAATTGTTATACACCTTCAGAAATAACAGTCGTCTCTGCGCCCAAACTGGAGACCTTGGGTGTAATTCGTGACCCGTTTAATAATCACAAGGAGTTGGTGTTTGGCTCCTCACCTTTTCAGGTACCGTATATTATCATCTACACATTTGTAATCATATGCTACATTTTTCATTTGTGCGCATAAGTTTTATATCATTTTGGAGTACACTTTGGGTACTAATATTATGTTAGATGCTCAATGAAGAGTTCGTCCATTGATAGCCTATCAATGCTGCTGGATTCTGTCAAGATCATATATATCAGAATGTATAGTTTTGATCTGGACATAATTATTGGCTTGTTGCGATGGTTTCGATCTTTGGAGAATTTATACATAGAGGTGATGATTTCATGCACATTGAAAGCCCGTATATATTGTACTAGAATTAACTGTTCAGATGTCGTTCTTTCGACATACTCTTTTTTCAGACCTTAACTGTTTTCAATCTTCATGTCTACTTAGGCAGAACCACATGGAGAAAAACATATAACCAATCGTTGGCGTAATAAGCACAAGGATTTTCTCAGTTCTCATAACATTCATTTGAGGACAATAACGATGGGATGATATGCATTCAACCAGGCAAACAGAAGCTTTGTCAGATTCTTCCTGTTGAATGCGAGGTTACTATTGTCCATGAGGCTTAATTTTTACAGCAAGAGATTTCTCACGGACGAACATGCTGAACAGCAAAAAAAGAAGTTTCAGGTGGACAAATGGGCTTCTAAACGTGCTCGGCTTCTATTTACAACAAGTTGTAGACATCCTAAATTTTTTTTTTCCACAGGATGTTGATTTTATGGATCAGACCGATCCATTTGTTTGTGACTGCAAAAAAGAGTGGTTGGGTTAGATGTTACTGTCATGTTCAATATGGGTTTTGTCTAAAAATTTGATGAACAATTAATCCTTGAGCTTTTTGTACCATTTGTATGCTTGACTTGCATGTTGTTGCCCTTGTACTCCCCTCCACCTGCCACTACACTGCCGCATCTTCCATGGCTGTTGTTCGTTCTCGTCTGAGGCCTTGCCATCGTTCTCCGCCTTGGTTAGCTTGCTGTGCTCACCGTCGTTTGGTGTTGTCAACATGGTCAACAACCAAGAGGAATCAGGAGATAACTGTACGTGGAGAGGCTGACAGTAGGGACCCACCAGGGTCATTGCATTTTGCAAGCAGGTGCCTCATTATTACAAGCCAAAACAATACTTCCTCCTAATTGTTTGATAACTAGGTTCCACGCCATTGTTAATGTAGTCAATAAACGAGAAAATTACACAACGGGCGGATAACACCAGGGACCCAGCAGCTCACCCAGTTGTTTTTCAGTTTCAGAGACGGAGCTCAACTGCGCGTTGTGCGGGGGCTGTGGCCCGTCTAGCCCACGCTTACGCTTTTATTAAGCACATGACGAGCCCAGTTGATATTTTTTTCTTTCTGGAATTGGCTAGACCAGTTCTTTTTTTGGAGAATACCAAAACCGAGGCCTACTTGCTTTTCTCAGCCCTCGTGGGCTACAAATCTTTCAAGACGAGGAGGGATAAGAAATGGGCTTCCCCAGAAAACGGGCTATAAGTTGTAAGAAATGGGCTGTAAATTTTAAACCAAAGCCAACCGGCAATTGCATTAAAATATGATTTTTTTCAGGATTTCTCTACTCTCTACTCTTATAAAAACCAAAGCCAACTGCCAATTACATTAATATATCATCTTTTCACCCACAAGATAAACTACTCATACAAATGCATCTTCATGTTCCATGCAACGAACGGGCATCTTGCTAGTTAAGATTCTAAATTTCATTCATTTTTTTTGCGGAGAATTGTTTTTTGAATTTTATTTTGATATAATTTTTTGAAAACTATTTTTAACGTGACTCGAAATTTCGTGATTAAAAGAGTTCGGACCCCACCGAAATATGCAAAATTTCGTTGAATTTTTTAGCAGTGCCCAGAATATATGGTCTCTAATGCTAATAAAAATAATATGGGCTTAAAATATCCTTAAGAATTAGCAAATGGGCTGTAAATTATTGAAAATAATGGCTAATGGGCTGTATGCTGTTTTCCATAGATTTGGAGGCTGACTTCTGGGCCTACTAGGTTGACGATTACGCTATCCTAAAAAATTTTTTGACGCGTACGCAAGGCTTTGTCAACTTAGTCAACACACAACAGTGACTGTTGGATGTCCATCCAACGGCCGCCATGCTTCTTCAATCTTTGATCTTCCTGCTCCAGCCGCCCAAACCAGCGCCGGTGGGACTGCCTACTCCCTCCTCCTGTTGCTGGCTGTGCTGCCGCCAGGCCATCCCTCTAACCACCCACACATCCTATTATTTTACGGCGACGTCAGCCTCACCCTGCAGCCGACGAGTCAGCGCTCGTTCTCCCCTCAGCGTGGGCATCCACTGCGGTGGCTTCGCCTGCTCCGGGTGGTTTTCTTCCTGGGCCCCGCCCTCGTCCACCGCGTTTGTGCTCTCGGTGCGGCGAGGTCAACATGGTCAACAAACAACAGCCATCGGAAGAGGCTGACAGTAGGGGCCCACACAGGAAAATGCCTCCTTATTATGCGCAAAATAATGATTCCTCCACCTGATAGCTGGGACCCACCGAAAGGGTCTCTGTATTTCGCGAAAAAAACGTTCCCCCCGCTGTCAGCTCGGACCCACCGGAAATGCCTCCTTATTACGCACAAAAAAAATGAATACTCCCCCTGCTAGCTTGGACTCACCTTGGTGGGAGGCGGACTTGTGGGCTTACTAAGTTTACGGGGACGGAGGGCTTTGTCAACTTAGTCAATATGAATGACTCTAGCTCGAGTGACCGTACGATGTCCATCCAATGGACGTAGTGCTTCTTCAACCTCTGGTGTTCGTGCTCCAGCTGCCCAAAGCAGCGCCGATCGTGCTGCGTGCTCCTGCCTCCCGTGGCCAGCTGTGATACCGCGGAGGCCTCACCGCCCCCTACTACTCCCACCGCTGGCCAGGCCATCCCTCTACTCACCCACACCCCCTATTATTCTGTGGCGGCAGCAACCTCACCCTCGTACTCCTCTTCGCGTGGGCATCCCCTGCTGTGTCTTCCCCGGCTTCGCGTCGTCCCCTTCCTAGGCCTCGTCGTCGTCCACCGCTGTGGTGCTATTGGCGCGCCGTGGTCAATGTGGTCAATGACCGACTTCCATCGGAAGAGTACTGTGGGTGGAGAGGCTGACAGCTGGGTCCACGGCGGCCGCAAGGAAGTGCCTCCTTATTACGCGTAAAATAATTATTCCTCCACCTGATAGCGGGGACCCACCGGACGGGCCACCGTATTTCGTGAAAAAAACATTTCCCCCTGACTGCTGGGACCCACCAGCTACATCTTCGCACGCAAGGAAGTGCGTCCGGGCAAAAAAAAACGATTCGCCCCCTGACTGCCGGGACCCACCAGCTACATCTTCGTACGCAAGGAAGTGCGTCCAGGGAAAAAAACAAAACGATTCGCCCCCCTGACTGCTGGGACCCACCAGCTATATCTCACAGGCAAGGAAGTGGCTAACAGTCAGGACCCACCTGGTCGAAGCGTACGTAGCGTTGTCATTCTGGTCGCGAACGTGTACGTACATACTGGTCGATGTAGAGGCGCGCATGTGTCGTAGTAGAGGCGCGCACGTTTCATAGTAGAGGCGCGCACGTAGCATGTACACGTACATACAATGGCGAGGGTGCAAGAAAGAAAATACGGCCACATACGTACATACGGGCAGGGTCTCGAACGCCTACTCACGCATACGTACATGGCTGGGTCGGAACGGAGAAACAAAGTCATCGTCGTGTTCATGGGGTGGCAACGAAATGCGTCGTGTTCATGGGGAGGCAACGGAATGCGTCGTGTTCATCGGGAGGTAACGGAACACGTGGGAGCCAACCGGCTTGGACGGAACAGGCGATGGAAATGAGGCCTGGCGTACCGCAGAATGGAGGAAACGGCCTTGTGTTTGACCAGCCATGTTAGGAACGGGGTCCTGTGGATCGGGAGGGGTGTGGCGTACCGCAAAACGGAGGAAACAGACCTCCTATGGTCGAAACGGGGGTCCTGTTGATCGGGAGGGGTGTGGCGTACCGCAAAATGGACGAAGCGGACCTCCTACGGTCGAAACGGGGGTCCTGTTGATCGGGAGG
>NC_057807.1:540551923-540574650 GCF_018294505.1 Triticum aestivum | reverse complement strand
AACGCTCACTGTTCATTCAATCCATCGGCTTCAGTTAGCAGCAGTAGCGAAGGAATCGCTCCATCGGGTTCAGTTAACAGCCATCGATCGATCGCTCGGGTTCAGTAACGCGTAGCCTGCAGTGCAATCGCTCGGGTTCAGTTAGGGCCCAACGCCTCGCTCGGGTTCAGTTAGAGCCAACGTCTCGCACACACGCACGTATGTGTACGAGAGAAACACGGATCGCTCGGCCCCCGACCTCCCACCGTCACTGGTAACTCCCCAAAATTTTCCTCCCCCTCGCTTCTACTACGGTTTTTTCCGTCATGGACGACCCAAAGAATGTCATGCAGCTGCGTGTCCGGCCCGCCTAGGACAAAAATCCCATTTTCTGTTATGATTTTTTGTCATAGAAGTAGGAGTCCACCACATCTATGATGATAGTGGGTTTTGTCATAATTATCATCATAGAAGTGTCATATGTATGACAGAAAAAAATTTCGTTCGGCCCAAAATGTCATGGATGTGTCTTATTTTTTGTAGTGATTTGTCGGTGCTCATACTCTTTCATTGTACTACCCATGCTAGTTTAAATTCTTTTTCTAGTTTTCTTCTTGTGTGTTTGATAAACCTTAAGAAAATCTAAAAAATTTAGTTAGTTTAATTTCCATGCTTGTAGTAATAATTAAAAGAAAACCCAAAAAGATTTTTAGTTCTTCTTTTACTTGTTGGGAGTTTTCCCGTGTAAATAGTTTTATTTCTTTCCTTTCCTTTGGGGGTCGAGAGAAGAAGATCATAATGAAAATGCTTAGTGGCTCTCATATGCATGATTGTTGATTTAACCAAGAGCCTATATTACCTTGTCTTCTCTCTTGAAATGAATGCTCGCAGATTCTAGCTTAGTCCAATGCACGTGCACTATTATTATTATACACACCGTTCGATCGTGCAAGTGAAAGGAAATGATGACGATATATGATGGACAGATTGAGATGAGAAAAGCTGGTATGAACTCGACCTCTCTTGTTTTTGTAAATATGATGAGTTCATCGTTCCTGATTCAGCCTATTATGAAGTAGACATATTTGCAATGACAATTAGAGATTATGGTTGCTTATGCCATGCTTAATTAGCTATGAGTTATAATGGTTTACCTTGTGTGCCAACATGCTATTAAAATGGTTGTGATGTGGTATGATAGGATGGTATCCTCCTTTAAATGAATTGAGTGACTCGACTTGGCACATGTTCACGCCTGTAGTTGAAACAAAATCAACATAGCCTTCACGATATTTATGTTCATGGTGGATTATATCCTACACATGCTTGCACTCGGTGTTGATTAACTTTAATGCATGTTCATGATTGTCGTCGCTCTCTTAGTTGGTCCCTTCCCAGTCTTTTGCTAGCCTTCACTTGTACTAAGCGGGAATACTTCTTGTGCATCCAAACTCCATAAACCCCAAAGTTATTCCATATGAGTCCACCATAGCTTCCTATATGCGCTATTTACCTGCCGTTCCAATTAAATTTGTAAGTGCCAAACTCCAAACCTTCAAATAAAATTCTGTTTTGTATGCTCGAGCAGCTCATGTTTCAACTAGGGATGTCTGTATCTTCCATGCTACGTGGGTTATTCTCAAGGGGAGTGGACTCCGCTCCTCATTCATGAGAAAATGGCTGGTAACTGGGATGCCCATTCACATGATCAAAAAGATCAAAGCAAATCAAAGTAATTAAAGAAAACTCCCCCAGGACTGTTGTTAGTTGGAGGCACTCGTTGTTTCGAGCAAGCCATGGATTGATGCTTGTTGGTGGTGGAGGAGTATAAACTTTTACCATTCTGTTTGGGAACTGCCTATAATGTATGTAGTATGGAAGATGCATCCATCTCATAGTTGTTGCGTCGACAGTGAAAGCATGCCGCTCAAAATGTTATTCATCTCTACTTTAAAATTGAGCTCTGGCACCTCTACAAATCCCTTCTTTCCTCTGTGAAGGGCCAATCTATTTACTTTTATGTTGAGTCATCACCTTCTTATTAAAAAGCACCCGCTGGAGAGCACACTGTAATTTGTATGCATTACTGTTAGTTTATATTGGGTATGACTTGACTGGATCTCTTTTACCATGAATTACAATATTTAGTCAGTCCTTGATCTTTAAAGGTGCTTTGCATTTATGTTTTGTGGTCTCAGAAAGGGCTAGCGAGATACCATCTTGTTATATCATATTATGATTGTTTTGAGAAAGTATTGTCATCCGAGTTTTATTATTATTGGTTGCTAGTTGATTATGCCATTGATATGAGTAAACATGAGACCTGAGTGTTACTGTGAATATGGTTAGTTCATAATCTTTGCTGAAACCTTGAATGCCGGCTTTACATAATTACAACAACAAGAGCAAACAGAGTTTGTAAAAGAGTTTCTTTATCACTTTCAGTTTATCAACTGAATTGCTTGAGGACAAGCAAAGGTTTAAGCTTGGGGGAGTTGATACATCTCCAACGTATCTACTTTTACAAACACGTTTGCCCTTGTTTTGGACTCTAACTTGCATGATTTGAATGAAACTAACCCGGACTGACGCTGTTTTCAGCAGAACTGCCATGGTGTTGTTTATTATGCAGAAAACAAAAGTTTTCGGAATGACCTGAAAATCCACGGAGATAACTTTTGGAAAATATAAAAAAATACTGGCAAAAGATCAAGGCCGGGGGGCCCACACCCTGTCCACGAGGGTGGGGGGCGCGCCCCCTCCCCCTGGGTGCGCCCTCTGTCTTGTGGGCCCCATGATGCTCCACCGACCTCAACTCCAACTCCATATATTCCGTTTCACGGAGAAAAAGAATCAGAGAGGAAGTTTCATCGCGTTTTACGATACGGAGCCGCCGCCAAGCCCTAATCTCTATCGGGAGGGCTGATCTGGAGTCCGTTCGGGGCTCCGGAGGGGGGATTCATCACCGTCGTCATCATCAACCATCCTCCATCACCAATTTCATGACGCTCACCGCCGTGCGTGAGTAATTCCATCATAGGCTAGCTGGACGGTGATGGGTTGGATGAGATTTATCATGTAATCGAGTTAGTTTTGTTAGGGTTTGATCCCTAGTATCCACTATGTTCTGAGATTGATGTTGCTATGACTTTGCTATGCTTAATGCATGTCACTGGGGCCCAAGTGCCATGATTTCAGATCTGAACCTATTATGTTTTCATCAATATATGTGAGTTCTTGATCCTATCTTGCAAGTCTATAGTCACCTATTATGTGTTATGATCCGACAACCCCGAAGTGACAATAATCGGGATACTTCTCGGTGATGACCGTAGTTTGAGGAGTTCATGTATTCACTATGTGATAATGCTTTGGTCCGGTACTCTATTAAAAGGAGGCCTTAATATCCCTTAGTTTCCACTAGGACTCCGCTGCCATGGGAGGGTAGGACAAAAGATGTCATGCAAGTTCTTTTCCATAAGCACGCATGACTATATTCGGAATACATGCCTACATTACATTGATGAATTGGAGCTAGTTCTATGTCACCCTATGTTATAACTATTACATGTGGAACCGCATCCGACATAATTATCCATCATTGATCCAATGCCTACGAGTTTTCACATATTGTGCTTCCCTTATTTACTTTTCCGTTGCTATCGTTACAATCATTACAAAACTGCTATCTTTACTTTTGCCATTGTTACCATTACAATCATATTACTTTCCTACTAAATACTTTGCTGCAGATACTAAGTTATCCAGGTGTGGTTGAATTGACAACTCAACTGCTAATACTTAAGAATATTCTTTGGCTCCCCTTGTGTCGAATCAATAAATTTGGGTTGAATACTCTACCCTCGAAAGCTGTTGCGATCCCCTACACTTGTAGGTTATCATACACGCATGCTCCTAGGGGGATGGATTGGTAGGAAAATACCGTCGCTCATCCCCGACCGCCACTCATAAGGAAGACAATCAATAAATAAATCATGCTCCAACTTCATCACATAACGGTTCATCATACGTGCATGCTACGAGAATCACAATATTTAACACAAGTATCTCTCAAATTCACAACTACTCTACTAGCATGACTCTAATATCACCATCTTCATATCTCAAAACAATCATAAAGAATCAAACTTCTCATAGTATTCAACGCACTTTATATGAAAGTTTTTATTATACCCATCTTGGATGCCCATCATATTAGGACTAATTCTATAATCAAAGCAAATTACCATGCTGTTCTAAAAGACTCTCAAAACAATATAAGTGAAGCATGAGATATCAACAATTTCTACAAAATAAAACCACCACTATGCTCTAAAAAGATATAAGTGAAGCATTAGAGCAATATTGTCTAGCTCAAAAGATATAAGTGAAGCACATAGAGTATCCTAATAAATTCCGATTCATGTGTCTCTCTCCCAAAAGGTGTGTACAGAAAGGATGATTGTGGTGAACTAAAAATCGAAGACTCAAATCATACAAGACGCTTCAAGCAAAACACATATCATGTGGTGAATAAAAATATAGCCTCAAGTAAAGTTACTGATAGACGAAGATGAAAGAGGGGATGACTTCCGGGGCATCCCCAATATTAGGATTTTGGTTGTCCTTGGATTTTACCTTGGGGTGCCTTGGGCATCCCCAATCTTATGCTCTTGCCACTCCTTATTCCAAAATCCGACAAATCTTTACCCAAAACTTGAAAACTTCACAACACAAAACTTCAACAGAAAATCTCATGGGCTTCGTTAGTATAAGAAAATAAACCACCACTTTAAAGTACTGTAATGAACTCATTATTTATTTATATTGGGGTTAAACATACTGTATTCCAACTTCTCTATGGTTCATACCCCCGATACTACTCATAGATTCATCAAAATAAGCAAACAACACACAAAAAACAGAATATGTCAAAAACAGAACAATCGGTAGCAATTTGTAACTTTCAAATACTTCTATAACTCCAAAAATTCTTAAATAAATTGGTGGATGTGAGCAATTTGTCTATTAATCATCTCCAAAAGAATCAACCTAAAATCTCTCTTCTGTAAAAAACGACAACTATTCTCGTGAGTGCAAAAGTTTCTGTTTTTTTCAGCAAGATCACAAAAACTTCAGCCAAGTCTTCCCAAAGGTTCTACTTGGCACAAACACTAGCTAAAACATAAAACCACTTCTGAATAGAAGCTATATGAATTATTTATAACTAAACAAGAACAAAAAGTAAAACAACAAAAATAAAATTGGGTTGCCTCCCAACAAGCGCTATCGTTTAACGCCCCTACCTAGGCATAAAAACATGAATAGATCTAGGTATTGCCATCTTCGGCATGCAATTTTTTCCTCATCAAATCCTCCAAAACTCGTCGTAATAAATCTATTCTTTCTATTATTTCCCTTCTATAAGAAGAACTTAAATCATGGAAAGGACTTTGGTTTGTAATTTTAACATTCATAAACCCATAATCGGGATCATCACCATATATATCATCATATAAAATACGTAGTTCATTCCTAATGGGTTCTTTCATCATTTTATTCAACCAATCCCTATTAAACCCTACATGAATTCCTCTAGTAATCCAGTCAAACTCCTCAAAAGCTTCAAGGTACAAAGATTGAGATATTTCAGAATGGGGAACTCTCTTCTTAAGATTTCACTATAAGATTGATAATCACTAGCTTCCAAACTACCATGGTTTCTTTATCGTGCAAAATATCTATAATAGAAGGGTGTTCAACATATTTTTTATATAAAGCAAAAATATCCCTGGCTTCTTGTATTATAAAATTGAATTCGCGCATAAGTGTGGTTGATATTGGGAAGTTCATAAAACACGTTTTGCAAAGCGGGATGGATGTGCACAAATTTTCTTTCGAATTTCTCAACAAGCATAACAATGTCATACACATAATGGTTGGTCTCAAGAAGAATAGACTTTTTATTAATAGGCATGGATCCTGTGCAATCAAAGAATTCTTGGATAATACTTTTTCCAATAATATTACCATCCCCCACATGAAATATTTTTGTTTTATAATTAGGTGGAGTTTCAGATTCACAATTCAAAGAATAATACTCAAGAGCTTCTTCAAGATTTTCAACGATAACCTCCCCAGTGTCAGACATGATGGCAACAAACCGTACTAACAAACGAGCACACTAGAAGCAAGCGAAAAGAGACGAATGGAAGAGGGGCGAAGAAAAGGCAAAGGTTTTCACAAATCATTTTATAAGTGGGGGAGAGGAAAACGAGAGGCGAATGGCAAATAATGTAATGCAAGGGAGAAGAGTTTATGATGGGTACTTGGTATATCTTGACTTCGCGTAGATCTCCCCGGCAATGGTGCCAGAAATCCTTCTTGCTACCTCTTGAGCTTGCGTTGGTTTTCCCTTGAAGTGGAAAGGGTGATGCATTAAAGTAGTGTAAGTATTTCCCTTAGTTTTGAGAACCAAGGTATCAATCCAGTAGAAGACGATGCACAAGTCACCGAATACCTGCACGAACAATCAAGAACTTGCAACCAACACGATAAAGGGGTTGTCAATCCATTCATGGTCATTCGCTAATGTGAGATCTGATAGAGATAATAAAGTAAATATTTTTGGTATTTTTGTTCTATAGATTGGAAAGTAAAGATTGCAAAATAGTAAACGAGATTCAATAATATGGAAAATAGATGCAATATAACAGAAAAGAGACCCGGGGGACATAGGTTTCACTAGTGGCTTCTCTCGAGATAGCATGTATTACGGTGGGTGAACAAATTACTACCGAGCAATTGATAGAAAAGCAAATAATTATGAAGACATCTAAGGAAATGATCATGAACATAGGCATCACATCCGTGTCAAGTAGACCGAAATGATTCTGCATCTACTACTATTACTCCACACATCTACCGCTATCCAGCATGCATCTAGAGTATTAAGTTTATAAGAATAGAGTAACGCATTAAGCAAGATGACATGATGTAGAGGGATAAACTCAAGCAATGTGATATAAACCCCATCTTTTTTATCCTCGATGGCAACAATACAATACGTGCCTTGCCGCCCCTACTGTCACTGGGAAAGGACACCGCAAAATTGAACCCAAAGGTAAGCACTTCTCCCATGGCAAGAAAGATCAATCTAGCAGGCCAAACCAAACCGATAATTCGAAGAGACTTGCAAAGATATCAAATTATGCATATAAGCATTCAGAGAAGAACCAAATAATATTCATAAATAATCTTGTTCATAAATCCACAATTCACCGGATCTCGGCAAACACACCGCAAAAGAATATTACATCGAATAGATCTCCAAGAACATCGAGGAGAACTTTGTATTGAGAATCAAAGAGAGAGAAGAAGCCATCTAGCTAATAAGTATGGACCCGAAGGTCTGTGGTAAACTACTCACGCTTCATCAGAGAGGCAATGGTGTTGATGTAGAAGCCCTCCATGATCGATTCCCCCTCTGGCAGATCGCCAGAAAAGACCCCAAGATGGGTTCTCACAGGTGCAGAAGGTTGCGGCGGTGGAAACATGGTTTCATGGCTCTCCCTGATGTTTTTAGGGTATAAGAGTATATATAGGTGAAAGGATTAGGTCGGTGGAGCTACGAGGGGCCCACTTGGTGGGGGCATGCCTACCCCCCTGGGCGTGCCGTCCTGCCTCGTGGCCTCCTTGTTACGTCTCTGACTTCATCTCCAAGTCTTCTGGTTTTCTTTCGGTCCAAGAAAGATCGCCGCGAAGGTTTCATTCCGTTTGGACTCCGTTTGGTATTCCTTTTCTTCAAAACTCTAAAATAGGCAAAAAAAACAGAAACTAGCACTGGGCCTCCAGTCAATAGGTTAGTCCCAAAAATAATATAAAATAGTATATTAAAGCCCATTAAACATCCAAAACAGATAATATAATAGCATGGAAGAATGAAAAATTATAGATGTGTTGGAGACGTATCATTCCTTCTCTTTGGGTGTCCACCGCCCGGGCCGATACCCGTCGTTCGCTAGGGTTGTATTAGTGAGGTTATATGTATGATACTATTCGAGATGTATCAGTGATAATATTTGATGATGTACGGACGCAAGAGATGATTTAGTTTTGCTTATTGAATGCATGCTAATTTGAATACTAATTTATTTTATGATTTTGTTTTGCTTATCGGATGCTCAAATTGCAGAACTACTCTTATTTTGAATACTCAAATTGGAGAGCACTATGCAAGGCGTATGCATTTGATTGGTTGATAGCTTATAGGGTTTCACTAAGTCCTAAGATGAGGATAATAATGTTTTAATTTATATTTTGTTTTTGCAGCCAAATCTCCATGTCGTCGCCGCTGTCGTCCCCGTCACGGACCCCCTCCGACCTCAAGGTGAGACCAGCCAAATCTCCATGTCAATATGAGTCCTATAAGATATTTTGAAATGTTTTTGTTCATATTATCAACTATTGAAATGCAATGACCATCAAGTTTGCATGCAAATAGGATATGTTCTTGCCCAAGTGGCCATGTTTGCAGGTAACACCTCCGAGTGGCCTATGTTTTGCCGGAGTGTTGATTAATTTCGGTTCCGGCAAATTTCAGGCGCTCAATATGTCCTTTTTTTAGCAAAGGTCATGCCGGATTTTTTCGTGAATTTTGGCATGACTTGTGCTAGAATATGTAGGAAATATCGAGTGGCCTGGATTTTCTAGAAAGATAAATAAATGACATTTCAAGTTGACTTTAAGTCTGTCGAGGCTCCATACATGACAATCAAAAAATGAATGAGGGAGAAGGTGTGCACCATATATGAGAGAGGAAGAATCATGACTATTATCTTGGCGGGTCGCTTCTCCTTCTTCTCCTTGTGCTATACCTTTGTTATGCACTAGGGGAAGGAGGAGTAACGACCACCACCGACAGTCGAAAAATAAGTGAGGGAGTGTATCCACCATATATGAGAGAAGAAGAATGACGACTGTTGTCGTGGGGGTTGTCAGTGTCAAAACCGACGGATCTCGGGTAGGGGGTCCCGAACTGTGTGTCTAAGGCTAATGGTAACAGGAGGCGGGGGACACAATGTTTACCCAGGTTCGGGCCCTCTCGATGCAGGTAATACCCTACTTCCTGCTTGATTGATCTTGATGATATGAGTATTACAAGATTTGATCTACGACGAGATCGTAGAGGCTAAACCCTAGAAGCTAGCCTATGATTATGATTATTCTTGTCCTATGGACTAAACCCTCCAGTTTATATAGACACCGGAGGGGGCTAGGGTTACATAGAGTCGGTTACAGAGAAAGGAATCTTCATATCCGAATCGCCAAGCTTGCCTTCCATGCAAAGGAGAGTCCCATCCTGACACGGGACAAAGTCTTCTACCTTGTATCTTCATAGCCCAACAGTGTATAGTCCGGCTGTCCGAGGACCCCTTAATCCAGGACTCCATCAGTAGCCCCTGAAGTAGGCTTTAATGGCGATGAGTCCGGCGCGCAGATTGTCTTCGGCATTGCAAGGCAGGTTCCTTCTCCGAACTCTTCAAAGTACCTGTTGTAAAGAGTAGTGTCCGTCTTCCCATTTAATGTTACGCTCATCGGCTTCTGTACCTTAATAGTCTCAGCTTCCATGTGTCGAGCGAATGTGAGAAGTCAGGGAATTTTTACACTTGCCACCCTAACCATGTAAGTAAATTGTCTATTAAAGAGACGGGGATCTTGAGATCCAATCCACACCATCTTCCCCAAGCGAGGAATCATCGGAGCGTGCCCACAAAAACCACTCCAACATGACCGGCGATCGCAGCTCTTCCTCCCGCCCTCACAGCACCAAACCGGGTGATTGGGAGAAGTGTACCGTATCCCACGGCCAATTAGTGAAGTTGCAGACCCAAGGGTTTCTACCTCCTGCATGTCTAGGCCCCGTTCGAGCTGGATTGGCTTCGTTCGATGACGGGGAGCAAGTGGAGAACTTTCCCAACCCATCTAGGGGGAGCGAGTATGCCTTGTTTTCTACTTTACTAAGGGGTGTCGAATTTCCAATCCATCTGTTCCTCCGCGGGCTTCTGGAGTACTATGGCCTCTAGCTGCACAACCTCACACCTGCCTCCATCCTACACATTGCAGGTTACGTCGCTCTTTGCGAGCTATTTCTGGGTTGCGAAGCCCATTTTGAGCTATGGAAGAAGTTGTTTTGCCTCGTCCCCCGTAATCAAGGGGGGTCAATATTCCAAGTGGGCGATGCCGAGATATGGAGAATCTTCGGGACCAGATACTTATCCGGCACACCGAAGAAGGCATTCGAAGAATGGCCTTCCGAGTGGTTTTATATTGAGGGCGTCTCCCTTCCTGACCCAATCCGAATGGGTCTTCCTAAGTTTACAAACGCTCCACTGAAGAAATGCCTCAACTGGCGTCCCTGGAGTCTCAGAGAGGAAGATAGCAGGGAGGTCCTTCAATTGATGAGCAAGATAAGAATGCTCGCTCAGTCCGGACTATCAATAGTCGAGGTTATGGCGATATCCATAATGCGGGGGGTTCAGCCACTCCAGTACCGAGGGCATCCCATGTGGCACTTCAATGGAGAAGACGACGCCATCCGCTGCGGTCGGAAGGGTCCGGACTCCACCATCGGTCTGGTGAAAATAATGCCCGGTTTATACAAGGGGGAAAGAGAGGAGTTCATCCGCATTAAGCCACGGGATGGATTTTCCATGTACAACCCTCCCAGCTGGGTGAGCTGCCATCCATTACTCTACTCTGTTCATTCCCTGAATCTTTTCGTCATAAATATTCACTTCGTCCATTTATAACAGGAATGTCGGAAAACAACCAGGGAGATCCATAGCCCGGCACCACAGCCAGAGGACCATAACCGAGCCCTTGACCCCGGATTCGAAGAGGATCCGGATATATTCATGGAGCTTGGGGAAGGAGTGTTTTACCAGGCGAGTTGTGACGACACAGAAGTGGCCATCATTGCTGACTATCCCGGCCTCCTCCCTGCATCGCAAGTAAGTAAACAGGAGATTTATCTTCCGAAAAGGATTCACTCTTTCCGTCTCACCCACCGCACAATTCTTATGCTCTAAAGGGAAGACGATTGGCGCGCCATGCCGAACCTGAGGCGACTTGCCAACAAGGGGCGCCCATGCTGGGTAGGCCTTCAAAACGAAAGGCGAATAGAAACATGGCCGAGATGTCATCAAGGAGGTATGGTCTTAAACATGCTATGTGGTTGTCATCTTAATATATGTCACTATCCGTTGTGTTTTAGCAGAAAGAACATCCACCGGACTATGTCCGGGGATCCTGCCAGTCGTGCCTCTACTAGGCGGATTCCGGACCCGGTCTCGAGGACAGAGGCTAACACGGAAGTGACACCGAACTATGCTCATACAGAGGATTCAGATAGAATGTCAGTTACAAATTCTGAAGTGGAGAGCCTCATGAATCATCGGCACAGGCGGGCCGCACTCCGCGACCCTGATTTTTCAGAAGAGGCTGTCAATGCCTTCAACTCGGGTGATGCGTACATCCGAGCCGCTCAGGATGGGCTTGCTAGAGCCACATACCAGTATTTGAACGATATATGGGCAAGTATGAAAATCTGATAATTATGTATATTAGTAGCCCCTGAGACTTGAAATAGTTGGTACAACTGATTTAAGGATCATTGTATTAATATAGGTGCTCTCAAAGAAGAACAACCTGTTGTCTCAAGAGCTGGAAAAGTGTCGAACCTAGCTAACGGCCGCTACGGCCGAGTTGTCAAGATCCGAAAAGGCATCCACTGGTATGTATTCCCGAATTGAGAAAAAACAATATTGTATGTATAGACCAGTAATGCTAAAAATATCTGATGACAAAATCCTTAGATAATCCGGAACAGAATCCAGGAAATCCACGAGAGGGTGAACAAGAAGATCAAAGGCAATCGGCCGCGAGCGAGCGTGTACTTACACGGGTCATTGAGGAGAAAAACAAATTCCAAGATGCCAGTACTCAGCCGGGCGAAGAACTGAAAGATGTTCGGGCCCAGCTGGCTGACTCCATGAAGGAAAATAAGAGGCTTCAACGCGACATTTTTAGTATGTGCTCAAACGAACATTTATATAGTTCGGCAAAGAAAGGAACTAACAGAGTTATGTCTGTAGGTATGCTGACTGGCCGTCCCGAAGACGAGATGCTCGGATCCTCAGGCGATCTACTACAAGAGCTTTCGCAACTGCACGAGCATGTTGGGTAGGTCATGCGGAATGTCGCCAGGGCCTTGTGGCCTTCCGCCTCCCTACTAGGAAGTATGGGGGAGCTTGTACAGCTATTCAAGGGAGCGCGGCGGCGTTTCCGACTACAGAAGATATCTGCCTGTCGAGAAGGTGCAAGGGAAGCTTGGGCCATGGTGAAAACATGGTATACCAAGCTCGATCCGAATCATATGGCCCGGGTCGGACCTTTAGGGTCAGATGGGAAAGAAATTCCCGTTAGTCTGGTATATGACCAGGTAGAATTAGCCGCAAAATATTCCCAATAGGATTGTAGGCTACACAACATGTTGGATGGCATAGAAGAAGAAGCATTTCAGTCTAAGTGACTATGTACTTCGATTGACATATTTGTCCCTAGCCGGATTGTAAAACATTTGTCATGGCGGACTGATACGTCTCCTACGTATCTACTTTTCCAAACACTTTTGCCCTTGTTTTGGACTCTAACTTGCATGATTTGAATGAAACTAACCTGGACTGACGTTGTTTTCAGCAGAATTACCATGATGTTGTTTCATGTGTAGAAAACAAAAGTTCTCGGAATGACCAGAAAATCCTCGGAGACAAGTTTCAGAAAATATAAAAAATACTGGCAAAAGATGAAGACCAGGGGGCCCACACCTTGTCCACGAGGGTGGGGGCGCGCCCACCCCCTCTGGGCGCACCCCCCTGTCTCGTGGCCCCCCCTGCAGCTCCGCTGACCTCAACTCCAACGCCATATATTCCGTCTCGCAGAGAAAAAAATCAGAGAGGAAGTTTCATTGTGTTTTACAATACGGAGCCGCCGCCAAGCCCTAATATCTCTCGGGAGGGCTGATCTGGAGTCCGTTCGGGGCTCCGGAGAGGGGGATTCGTCGCCATCGTCATCATCAACCATCCTCCATCACCAATTTCATGATGCTCACCGCCGTGCGTGAGTAATTCCATCGTAGGCTTCTAGACGATGATGGGTTGGATGAGATTTATCAATCAAGTTAGTTTTGTTAGGGTTTGATCCCTAGTATCCACTATGTTCTGAGATTGATGTTGCTATGACTTTGCTATGCTTAATGCTTGTAAATAGGGCCCGACTGCCATGATTTCAGATCTGAACCTATTATGTTTTCACGAATATATGTGTGTTCTTGATCCTATCTTGCAAGTCTATAGTCACCTATTATGTGATATGATATCACAACCCCGAAGTGACAATAATCGGGGTACTTCTCGGTGATGACCGTAGTTTGAGGAGTTCATGTATTCACTATGTGTTAATGCTTTGGTCCGGTCCTCTATTAAAAGTAGGCCTTAATATCCCTTAGTTTCCACTAGGACCCCGCTGCCATGGGAGGGTAGGATAAAAGATGTCATGCAATTTCTTTTCCATAAGCACATATGACTATATTCGGAATACATGCCTACATTACATTGATGAATTGGAGCTAGTTCTGTGTCACCCTATGTTATAACTATTACATGAGGAATCGCATCCGACATAATTATCCATCACTTATCCATTGCCTACGAGCTTTTCATAGACTGTGCTTCGCTTATTTACTTTCCTGTTGCTATTGTTACAATCACTACAAAACCCAAAAATATTACTTTTGCTATCTTACCTTTACCACTATTACCATTACTATCATACTACTTTGCTACTAAATACTTTGCCGCGGATACTAAGTTATCCAGGTGTGGTTGAATTGACAACTCAACTGCTAATACTCAAGAATATTCTTTGGCTCCCCTTGTATCGAATCAATAAATTTGGGTTGAATACTCTACCGTCGAAAGTTGTTGCGATCCCCTACACTTGTGGGTTATCAAGACTAATTTCTGGTGCCGTTGTCGGGGAGCATAGCTCTATTCTTTGAGTCACTTGGGATTTATATCTGCTGATCAGTATGAAGAAATTGAAAGATCAAAGAACTAAAATTTATCCCTCAACTACGAGGGGAGGTAAGGAACTGCCGTCTAGCTCTGCACTAGATTCTCCTTCTGTTAGGAATAAGTTTGCAATGCCTAAACCTGCTACTGCTATGAATTCTAATATGTCGCATGTTATTGATGATGCCACTTCTGCTATGCATGATACTTATGATGAAACTACTTCTATGCTTGATACTGTTGTGCCATTAGGTGATTATCTTGATGAACAACTTACTAAGGTTAGGGAGAATGAAATTATAGAGAATGAAATTATTGATGACAGTGATGATGAAGGTTCTCCTCCTAATTATGAATTGCCTGTTGTTCCTAAGGGTTATGTTATGGATGAAGAAACTGCTAGAGATTTTCTTGCTTGCAATGATAGACCAGATCTTAAGAAATTATTAGCTAAGTTGAAACAAAAGACTTTAAATGCCAGAATGAAACATGATCCTGCTTTTGCCACTTCACCTATCTTTGTTACTGATAAGGAATATGAATTCTTTGTTGATCCTGAGATTATTACTTTAGTTGAATCCGATCCTTTCTATGGCACAGAATCTGAAACTGTTGTGGCACATCTTACCAAGTTAAATGATATAGCCACCCTGTTTACTAATGATGAGAAGTCTCGTTATTATTATATCCTTCAGATATTTCCGTTCTCATTAAAGGGTGATGCTAAGACTTGGTTTAATTCCCTTGATCCTGGTTGTGTGCATAGTCCCCAGGATATGATTTATTACTTCTCTGCTAAATATTTCCCTGCTCATAAGAAACAAGCTGCCTTGCGGGAAATATATAACGTTGTGCAAATCGAAGAAGAGAGTCTCCCACAAGCTTGGGGGAGGCTCCTCCGATTACTTAATGCTTTGCCTGATCATCCTCTTAAGAAAAATGAAATACTTGATATCTTCTATAATGGACTAACCGATGCTTCCAAGGACTACTTGGATAGTTGTGCTAGTTGTTTTTTCAGAGAAAGAACAGTCGACGAAGCTGAATTATTATTGAACAATATGTTGACTAATGAAAATAATTAGACTCTTCCTGAGCAAATTCCTGAGTCAATTCCTGAACCAATTGAGCCAACTCATGAGCCTATTCCTAAACCTATGCCGAAGAAGAGAGGTGTTCTATTTCTCAGTCCTGAAGATATGCAAGAGGCAAAGAAATCAATGAAAGAGAAAGGTATTACAGCTGAAGACATTAAGAATTTACCTCCTATTGAAGAAATACATGGTCTTAATATACCACCTATTGAAGAACCACATTGTCTTGATAACCCGACAAAGGTAGTGAAGCTAAATTCTCTCTATAGATATTATAAAGTTGAAATCCCGTCTACTAAATTTCATAGTCCATGCTTAGATGAATTTGATGATTTCATGGATAGACAAGCAAATTTCAATGATTATGTTGGTAGACAATTGAAGAATAATGCTTATATGATAGGACACTTGAATGATTAAATATCTATAGTTAAAGGTGAACTTAAACTCACTAGTAAACATGCTTCTATGGTTGCTACTCAAGCTAAACAAGTACTTAAAGCTCAGAATGAATTGCTAGTTGAATTAAATAATAAACATGACTTTGCTGTTAGAGTGGCTACTAGAACTGGTAAAATGACTCAGGAACCTTTGTATCCTGAAGGCCACCCTAAGAGAATTGAACAAGATTCTCAGAATAATAATCTAGATGCTCCTAGTTCTTCTAAGAAGAAGAAAAAGAAAAATGATAGGACTTTGCATGCTTCCAGTGAACCTAATGTAGAAACACCTGAGAATCCTAATGATACTTCTATCTCTGATGCTGAAACAAACTTCGGAGATGAACATGAACCTGATGATAATGCTAATAATGATGTCCATGTAGATGCTCAACCTAGTAATAACAATGATATAGAAATTGAACCTGCTGTTTGTCTTGATAACCCACAATCAAGAAACCAACGTTATGATAAGAGAGATTTTGTTGCTAGGAAGCATGGTAGAGAAAGAGAACCATGGGTTCAGAAACCCATGCCCTTTCCTCCTAAACCATCCAAGACAAAGGATGATGAGGACTTTGAGCGTTTTGCTGAAATGATTAGACCTATTTTCTTATGCATGCGCTTAACTGATATGCTTAAAACAAACCCTTATTCTAAATATATGAAAGATATCAGCACTAATAAGAGGAAAATACCTGAAGCTGAGATTTCCACCATGCTCGCTAACTATACCTTTAAGGGTGGAATACCTAAGAAACTTGGTGATCCCGGAGTACCTACTATACCATGCTCCATAAAAAGAAATTATGTTAAAACTTCTTTATGTGATTTAGGAGCCGGTGTTAGTGTTATGCCTCTTTCCTTGTACCGTAGAATTGAATTAAGTAAGTTGACACCCACTGAGATATCCTTGCAAATGGCTGATAAATCAACTGCTATACCTGTCGGCATTTGTGAGGACGTGCCTGTTGTTGTTGCGAACGTTACTATCCTAACATACTTTGTCATTCTTGATATTCCCGAGGACGACAGTATGTCGATTATCCTCGGTAGACCCTTTTTAAATACTGCAGGTGCTGTCATTGATTGCAACAAAGGCAATGTCACCTTTCATGTTAATGGAAATGAGCATACGGTACATTTTCCGAGGAAACAACCTCAAGTTCATAGCATAAATTCTATTGAGAAAATTGCATCAATTATTATTGGAGGTTTTGAATTTCCTCTCCTTACTATCAAGAAAAAGTTTGATATTCTTATTGTTGGGGATGTTCATATCCCCGTTGAGGTAACCTAGTGTCACTTTGAAATTTCTCCGGTTCCGTGTTATTCAGAATGAGTTTGTTAAAGACTTGATCAACCTTGTTAGTGGATTCATTTTGATGATCATGAGATGTATGAAACTAGAAGGCACAACCTTCTGTACCCTCTTTTTACTTTCTGTTATTTTAAATAAATAAAGCAAAAATAGTATTATCTGTCTGTTTTATGAATTATCTGTGCAATAAAAAAATATCCCAAAAATAAAAGTGCTCCAAATGCCCTGCAAATTTAGTATGATTTTTTATGGAATATTTGAGGATTTTAGGCACTAAAATCACTGCAGGAGGGGCAAGCACCAGGCCACGAGAGTGGAGGGCGCGCCCACACCCCCTGGGTGCCCCCTGTCTCATGGGCCCCTGGTGGCCCCCCTCCACTTATGCCAGCACCCACACACTCGATCTTCTTCCCAAAAAAATCCCCATATAGCTCAAGCACGAGTTCTAGCTCATTTTGCTGCGATTTTTGATCTCCTTGCTCAAAGCTCCGTTCACAAAACTGCTTTGGGAGATTGGTGCTTGGTATGTGACTCCTCCATTGGCCCAAATAGTTTTTCTTCTAGTGCTCTTTTCATTGCAAATCCTTGCTGCCTTGGTGACCTTGTTCTTGAGCTTGCATGTTAAATTTATGAGGTTCCAAGTAATTCTAATGCATGATATAGGCTCTAGGCACTTGTAGGAGTAGTTGCTATCAATCTTGTTTAGTTTTATTTACTTTTATTTTGAAGTTACTAAAATTTCAGAAATTTTCAGAAAATGTTAAAGAGATTTTTGAGGGGCTCTTCTTGCCAAGGCTCCCAGGAAAAACATGCTAAAGAAAAGGAAAAGGCCAAATATAATCTTCCTCGCATAGCGGAAATACGACCGTGTGAATGGCCATGCGATAATTTGTTGAGAGAAGCTAGAATTCATGAAGATTTTTATTCTTTGATCAAGAATGCAGGCCCCACCGATTTCCTCCACGACCGGATCGGTCAGTATCTCTTACTTACCCATACTTTCGTGCAAAACTTTTATTATTATCCTAAGAAGTCACAGCCTTCAGTATCATTTCATTTATATGATGAATTCAAGGAAATGTCTTTACGTAATTTTTGCACGGTATGTAGGATACCCTTTGAGGGAAAATTAGAGGAACCACATCCTAGGGATGTGGATAGCTTTGTTAACACTATCACTGTAGGGGATCCAAAGAAGGGTTCCGATGCGAGAATCTCTAGGATACACTTTCCTGCTTTATGATACTTAGCCATATTTGCTACTAGATGCTTGAATGGTCGTGGAAATAGTGGAAACCTCAGTGTCCCAGATATTATTATTCTATTCCATTCCTTGTTTGGTGATAATAGTTTTAGTATGGGTGCCGTTATTGCTAAACGTCTAAACCTGAATCGTACAAAAGGCCCCGTTTTGGAGGTATCTATGCTACACGTCTTGCTAGACATTTTGGGATACCTATTAGGCACAATGAGGAAGAGGACACAATTTTGCCTTCTTACATTTTGGATTACAGCAACATGGTAGCACACGAGTTTATTGTTCAAAATGATGATAAGACGCTCCTGTATAACTTGAGATTTAATAAGAAACACGATGAGACTATTATTCTGCCTGCTCCTCTATTGTTTGATTTGACTTCAAATAATTATCTTGTAATGGCAGAAGCGGTGTATTCTCATCGAGGCCAAGCATCCACTCCAGAGCCTGAGCCCGAGCCGGAACCTTCATCGGACCATTACCGTGCATCATCTTTTCAATGGGGTCCGGAGGAGATGGCCAACCCATGGTATCCTGATTACACCTCTCACTACACTGGGGAGAGTAGCCACGGCTCATGGCCATAGACCAACTTAGGCCAAAAGCCTAAGCTTGGGGGAGTACGCATTTCTCACCGACTTTACATTCATGTTCACACACTATTCTAGTCGTCGGTGCTCATACTCTTTCATTGTATTATCCACGCTAGTTTAAATTTCTTTTTCTAGTTTCCTTCTTGTGTTTTTGGTAAACCTTAAGAAAAACCAAAAAAATAGTTAGTTTAATTTCCATGCTTGTAGTAGAAAATAAAATGAAAACCCAAAAAGATTTCTCGTTCTTCTTTTATTTGTTGGGAGCTTTCCCGTGTAAATAATTTTTTTTTGTTTTCTTTCCTTTGGGGGGTTGAGAGTAGAAGACCATATTGAAAATGTTTAGTGGCTCTCATATGCATGATTTTTTATTTAACTTAGAGCCCATATTATTTTGTCTTCTCTCTTGAGTTGAATGCTTGCAGATTCCAGCTTAGTCCAATGCATGTGCACTATTATTATTATACACATTGTTCGGTCGTGCGAGTGAAAGGCAATAATGACGATATATGATGGACTGATTGAGATAAGAAAAGCTGGTATGAACTCGACCTCTATTGTTTTTGTAAATATGATGAGTTCATCGTTCCTGATTTAGCTTATTATGAAGTAAACATATTTGCAATGACATTTAGAGATTATAGTTGCTTGTGCCATGCTTGATTAGCTATGAGTTATAATGGTTTACCTTGCATGCCAACATGCTATTAGAATGATTATGATGTGGTATGATGGGATGGTATCCTCCTTTGAATGAATTGAGTGACTCGACTTGGCACATGTTCACGCATGTAGTTGAAACAAATCAACATAGCCTTCACGATATTTATGTTCATGGTGGATTATATCCTACTCATGCTTGTACTCGGTGTGAATTAATTTTAATTCATGTTTATGACTGTTGCCACTCTCTTAGTTGGTCGTTTCCCAGTCTTTTGCTAGCCTTCACCTGTACTAAGTAGGAATAATGCTTGTGCATCCAAACTCCTTAAACCCCAAAGTTATTCCAATGAGTCCACCATACCTTCCTATATGCGGTATTTACCTGCCGTTCCAAGTAAATTTGTATATGCCAAACTCCAAACCTTCAAATGAAATTCTGTTTTGTATGCTCGAGCAGCTCATGTTTCAACTAGCACTACTAGGGAAAAGCCTAGCAGCAGCGCGGGTTTTAGGCCTATCAGTAGTGCGGGCAGAAGCGCTACTGATAAGGCGCTACAGCTAATGCTTAGCAATAGCGCGCCTAGACCCACGCTACTGATAAATTGACTTAGTAGTAGCACTTCTCCAGAATTGCGCTACTGGTAATTAGTAGTAGCGCTTCTCCTTTCCCGCACTAGTACTATTATTTAGTATTTTGTTTCTTTTTTATTTCATGCTGTATTCATACACCTTTACACAAGTTTTCATACAACAGGAATTTAGAGATTGTTTAACTCATCATCATGAGTTATTACATCACGGGGGGAAAGAACCGCGGATTAGTTTCAAGTGGATGTCCATCCACTTGAAACTAATCCGCGGTTCTTTCACCCAATGATATAATAATATCATCATCATCATCATATCATTAACAACTTATCATCATAATACATCATTGTCATATAACACCTCCTCAAGATCATCATTTTCATCATTGACATCACATAACACCTCCTCAAGATCATCATTATCAACTCTAACACATTACCACATAATAAACATATTGTACCTCATAGGACCTATTACATTCGATTAAGACCTACTACATTTTCTAAGGTAAAATAGCAAAAAACAAGATAGCCCCTGACTCTCCATTATGGAGAATGGAGATTAGCATGTCTCCAATTCTTTCCTTTCGCTGAATGTTACTTCCAAGAACCTCCTTGCGAATGTCCATACATTTCTTCCATTCTTTGATGAACATGTGTTCACGGGTTTTAGAAATCCGATATGCACAGGTGAGCTCCGTAGATTTACCTGGCAGTATGTTCAGAACTGAGAGGCGACCATGCAGAGACATCAGATGAGGCACACAATCCATCGGGAGTTTCTGTTGAAAAACATAATAATAACTTTGTAGTTAGCAATGATGTACTAGTTTTAGAAGTATGCAAAAGATGCAAGGATGTCGTAATAGTAAAAAATCTTACCAGGGTATCTCCAGAGAAGTTACCGTGGTTCAACACATGCACTAGTGGCACGTATTCACCATAATTTGGAGGAGTTCGATAATAGTTATTGTAATTCTCAAGAAGAGTACAAAATGCGATCAGATGATTTTTCTCCTTATACGTTAACTCGGTGCCATCGGTGTAGTGGGTTTTATCTACCATCTTCCGCACAGTCTTTGAAGAATCAAAATAAGCTGTCAATGGAAATAAGCTATGAACTATTTTGAAATAAACACTATAAATTAGTTAATAACTATGTTTGAGAAACTCACATAGCGGTACAATCGGAGGCGTATCAACAAGGACCCAAATGTCCATATTGTCTTGCTCGATGTCAGGATCACCAAGATCCATGGTGACAATCATACCCTCATAAAAACCATACATTTTGCAAAGTGCTTCCCAATTTTAGCAACCAAAATGGGTTACGCTCTGAGCATTGCACAGATTTCCTTCAAAATCCATATCATCATGGGTCCTTAGGTGTATTTTCTTTGTTTCAAAATTTTCATGGTCTTCAAAACCCATCCTCTCCAAGACATAGCGTCTTGCATGGCATGGGATAAGCTAGTCGAATTGTAAAATATGAAAATTAGACGTTGAAATAGTTGAAGTCATGCTTAATTACGAAAAAAACACTTGTCGTTGTTGCGTACCATTTCACAATCGAAGGTCTCCTCGAGCTTAATGCTGAAGCGCCGATCTTCGTCCAGCCGAACGAACCTGTCGCACATACCTCGATCATCGTGGCACCAGCTACACTCCCCCGGGAGACTGTCATCGTCCGAGTACGACATTTCCTACATTCATAATTCAAAGATTAAACTTGTACATATTCTAGCACAAGTCATGCCAGAATTGACGAAAAAATCCGGCATGACCTTTGCTAAAAAAGGACATATCGAGCACCTGAAATTTACCGGAACGGAAATTAATCAACACTCCAGCAAAACATAGGCCACTCGGAGATGTAAACCAAACATGAAGGGCCACTTGGGCAACCACATATCCTATTTGAGCAACAACACAAGATATACAAGGATATTTGGCTGGTCTCACCTCGATGTCGGAGGGGGTCGGTGAATGGGACGACGGTGGGGATGTCGGAGGGGGTCGGTGACGGGGACGACGGCGGGGATGTCGGAGGGGGTCGGTGACGGGGACGACGGTGGTCACCTGAAACCATATAAGTTATCACTAATACATCCCGAATAATTGCTTAAACTAAAAAATAACAACAAATATGACATGTTCAACTAGTTTTATTAATTCAACTAGTGCTTACTAAATATAAACTTACTATAAATAGAAAAAAACTAGTTCTTTCTAAAAATAAAGTAGTTCAACTAGTTATATTAATTATCTTACTAAAAATACATTAGTTCTATTAATTCAACTACTTCAACTAGTTTACTAATTTACTTACTAAACTAGTTATGAACCCTAAATTAACATCTACTACTACTAAAAATCTAGTACTAACTAAATTAACACCTAGTACTAACTAAATTAACACCTAGTACTAGCTATGAACCCTAAATTAACATCTACAACTACTAAATCTAGTTCTAACTAGTGGCAGGGGGTGGGGGCGACGGAGAGGTAGCTAGGGGCGGCGAGGTCGAGGGCGGTGGGAGGAGGGCTGCCGGTGGAGGAGGGAGAGGGCGGCCGCAGGCGGAGGGAGGAGGGCGGCGGCGGAGGAGGGAGGGGCGGCCGCAGGCGGAGGGAGGATGTGCGAGGAGGAGGGAGGAGGGACGAAA